>NC_045697.1:23086247-23389277 GCF_009834535.1 Camelus ferus
CCTGACTTCTTCAAACTTACTGCAGAGGAGATCAAGCTAGCTCAGAAGCTCAGGTCTGAGGTCGTGGATGGGCCAAGCATGGTGAGTGCAGAAGGAGGCACTAGAGAGAGATGCGAAATACACCTACTCACTGATGCGTGTTGGCTTCTCCAACTGCTCCTCCTCCAGGGGACTTTCTAAGCCGTGGCAGAGTGGAAGGCAGGTCGGTACTGCGCTGGTTCTTCCCGGAGGCCTTGCTCAGCGGCTGGCCTCGGGAGGGCACAAGATATCGGAAGAGGAGAACCTGGCCTTCCAAAAGTGGGACTAGTACCCTCAGCCCTCCTGACTTTCTCTGGGGATACATCCATGTTAGAGGACATCAAAGCTGTGGGAGTTGAGCAGAACTCCTCTACCCTGAAAGTCAGCATATGACTGTGGTGGGGGCGGGGGTGGGGTGAGGGGAAGAAAGAGAATTCAGTCCACAGCACTGAAAACAATTGCAAGAGTTTGGGTGAGAACAGGTGATGGCTCAGACTAAGGTGATAAGAAAGGCAGAGAGAAGAGAGAGCTTCCCTCTGGCAGTCGATCTCTTCTAACAGTAGCTTTAAGAAGAATCACCAATGGCATAGTTAGAAAGAGACTGATGTGAGGAAATCAGATGGTTCAAGCGTAACTCCAAGATGTTTGGCTTGTATGAAGCCAATTTATGAGTCTGGAAGACCTGGTAAGAGCAAATGTAAAGAGAATTATCAATATTTCTGCTATGGCCAAGTTACCTTAAAGCTTCTGAACGGGGGTTTAAAATTGCAATATCAGAGAAGTAGTATTTCTGCATTTGTATTTTTCTGGAAAAACTGGGGTTGGAGATACAGTCTGAGGAATCAGCATATGGATAGCATTTAACGTTAGGCAACTGGATAGACTCACTCAGGGAAATGCATAAATAGAGGTAAATAGAAGGTTCAAGACTGAGCCAAGACGAAATAGTAACATTCAGAGCTGAGCAGATGAATAAGTACCAAAAATAGGTATTAAGTGTGGCTGATGAGAGAGAAAGAGAAACAGGAGAATAAGGAGTCAGGAAGTCAAGAGAAGGAAGTACTTAAAGGATGAAGGTGAGGTTCACTGTCATGACAGTTTAAATGGAGTGCCATCAGTGGAAGAGTTTTGGAATAAATCATAAATCGAATATGGGAAATGAGGATGCTGATTATGGACAACTATTTAAGTAATTTTAGCTACAAAGTGGAATGGAAAAAATAGGGTCATAGCTGAAGGGAAATGTAAGACCAGAAGATATTTTTATCTTAATTGGAGATTCTAGGAGATATTTGTACGCTGATGGAAATTATGGCATGGAAGGGAAGAAATCAAGAATGCATGAGAGAGAATAATCGGAGGGCATCAGTTGAGAAGGCAAAAATAGACGTGATCCCGCGCTCAGGCAAAACAGATGTTGTTGACCAGAACAGGGCACGAATCTGTAGTAACAGAGCTGAAAGCAGAGGATATGCATGTAGATGAAGGTAAATTGGTAGATTGGGTGTGAGGATGATGAGAGATTCCCCAAAAGATACTCATATAGAACATCTTCATAATTTCAGGGAGTTTCATTGTTCCGCACTAATCTAGACAATTTTTACCATCTTAAAATTATAGAAATATCTTCTGGTTTTTCCAAAAATGTACATTTTATATATTATGTTTTTATTTTAAATCTGAAAAGTATTTTTATACTTGCTGTACATTAAATATCTAATTTGATTTTTTCCCAAGAAGTAGCCAATTATCTTTAAGACATGTTAAAAACTCATCCTTTCCCCACTACATTAAAATATCAACTTTATTGTGTATAATGCCACTTTTTTATATGTGCATATGTTGCATTTATAGCATATAGGAGATATATACATATATTTATATATTAACATCTGCTATTAGGTTTCAAATCTTTTACATTTGATTATTTACTTATCTTTATGTCTGTGATACATTATTTTTAATTTCTGTGGATTTATGGTACAGTATGGCAAATATCTATCATTAGCTCTCCTATTCAAAAAACTATTAGCTTTTCTGCTATATTTTTCTTTACTGATGAACATTTCAGTAAGTTGGCTATGCTCCTATCTATGTTCTATATATTTTAGAAAAGTCTTGTTGCAATTTAATTATATTATAATTTAATTTTACAATATCACCATTTTAATGTTATATGTCTCTTAATTTATTAGAAACTTTTATATTATTAAAAATTTTTATAATATTTCTTTTTTTATAAATCCATCCCTGTTCATACCTGTTTTTAATAGTTGTTATTGCCATAATAAACATCTTATGTTATTTTATTAATTTTTGTATTTTATGTTGATTTCCTCTACAACCAACATGCTACATGTATCTTATTAATTTTCATAATTTAAAGTTGATCACCCTTGTTTTATTAAGATGAATAATTGCATTATCTCCATAGAAATAACATCCTAAAAGTGATAAAAAACAATTCCTGATATTTACATTACATATATTCTTTCCTTTTTCTTGGCTGTTTTTAAGTTTCTGTTGAATTAGTGGAGGTATTTCTATTTTTTTTCCTCACTAGAATTTTTATTTAGGACTCCAGTAGCTACTATTTATCAGACTAGAGAAATTTCTTTTGATAACTAATTAATTAAGAGTGCATATTGGAAATAAATATTATATTTAGTATAATATTTTGAGGACACCTGGCAAATATCTGGTGCATATTACATAATAATCAAATTTTAATATTATAAATTATACAAATATATTTCCTGATGTGAAAACATCATTATAAAAATATTCTATATCTTTCTCTTTCTTCAATCAATTTTTCATTTTTATCACAACACAGTTGTAAATAATTCCTTCTGTGTGCATGATAAACTTCTGAATCTTTCCCTGGATGAAAATATATTTTGCCTTTTGACTTAAGTACTTGGTTTATTTGAGTGTCCTTGAGAATATTGACTTATCATTTATCACCTGGTCACTAAAACAAAGAGCTGGTGCTAATTTGATTATTCATACATTTCAGACAACTTTCTTTTTCTTTCTGAAACCTCTTTGAACTCTTACATTTTTATTATTATTTTAACTTTTTTTTTTTTTTTTTTTGCACTTGGTGTCTGAAACTTTATCCCTCCAGCCCTAGGCAATTTTGAGAATTTATTATTACTATTACCATTACTTATTATTACAATGGATTCCTTTCTACCATTTTTTTCTCTTCTGAATTGTCTTTGAGATGCATGAGAAAAGCTAGTCTCTTCTCTTTTTCATAACCTTTCTCTCACCCTTCACATTTCTTTGGCCTTTTACACTCACTTCTTAGAGAATGTCATGACACTGGCTCTCAGCACACAATGCACTCATCAGCTTTGTCCATCATTCTTTTTAATTCATCTAGTGAGATTCTGATATTAATTTTCACCTGAAGGTGAAACAGGAAACTGATCATTTTCTTTTATTGCAGTTCAGCTTTACTGTTTGCTTGGATTTGGAATTTCTAATATTAATAATATTTTATACATGTAAAATAAAATATCTATTAACACAGCTATAAGCTACGAATCACAATAATAAAATGAACAAAGTAAAAACAAAAAATAATCAAAACAGTCAAATCTACCTATGTTCTTCCCCAAATCTCATTCCTCTGCCTCTACACTTTGAATTTTTGTTATTTATTCTTTTGCATCTTTTTTGAACTGAATTATCATCTATGCATATAATCTGAAATCTATTGTTTAAGATTAAAAAACATAAAGATAGTGTCATATACATATAGTCCACAGAAATTTGTTTTTCACTCAACTTTGTGTTTCTAAAATTTATGCATGTTGTTGTATTCACCTTTTTTTCAAGACTGTATAAAACTCCATTGGATAAACAGTCCACAATTTTTTACCCAGTCTTCATTTTATGAACAAGTGACTTATGTTTCTGGTTTTATTCTGTTTTGTCTTTGTTTACTCCTTCATTCAATGATGTGTATGTCTCTTCAAGGGTATGTGCAGGAGTCATGTAGGTACTATACGTACAAGTGGAATTTCCGGGTATATTTATCTTCGGTTTCATGAGATAATACCAGTTGTTTCCCAACAGTATTATACTAATTTATATCTAATTCTTTAATTATTATAACTCTAGAATCCTGTATATTTTAATACCAGTAAAAAACACTGTTCGTCATTTATTTATCAAAAATACGGTTTTTTACATCCTTTCTCCCAATTACATTTCAATATTCTTTGTCAAGTTATTGTAATCTTGTGGTAGAATGCCATTAATCTTTGCAGTTAATCTTCCCATATTAAATGCAATGCCTCATTATTTATCCAGATATTATTTTATGACTATCAGGAATGTTTGATAGTTCTCAGTATCTCCTAATATCCTAAATAGTCTATTGATTTTGTACACAGATTTCTTTCTCACTTGGCACTTTATAAGCACATTTCTTGGGCTGAATCACTGAAATCACATCACAGAATGCTGCATGTAAATTGTTGTTTGCTCATTTGTTTGTTTGAATAATCCAATCTCAGCTCATCCCCTTACAGGTTAAAGCTTGATATCTAAGCATCTTCCACCTCATCCTAACTTTGTGGTAAAATCTGAAAGGCAGACCCAGCACAGGGCAGAAACAGTGTCCATTTTTGTATGCAGAGGTATTTCCTTGCTATTCTAATGGTTTTTCCTATATATTACCTGCTAATTTGATTTTTTGCACCTATATCTGTGTTTAATCCATCGCTGCTTTTAACAGGCTTGACCAGAGGTAAAGAATGATTAATGAGGAAAGTGTGGCAAGACTCTACTTTCAATTTAGTGTGTAAGAAATCAACTGCACAATAAAGAACTGGATGAAAAAGATCATCAACAGGAAAGAACAGTGTATGAAGACAAGAAACATTTCTGTGTTCTCAGAAAACAGACAAGTAGAATGATACAAGTGGTTATTTTATTTCTAGCTATGCTGCATTTATTCACAACAAAATATCAATGAAAACAGTATCAAAAATACCTTCAAAATCAAAAAAAGGAAAACATGGCATTTTTTAATTAAATTGCTGAGTTTGGAGAGGAAGCCTCTTTTATTAGATCATGTTTAGCCAAAAGCAACCTAAGGAGAGGACTTGAATTGAGGTGGTTAATTTCAGTGATGTCCCAAGGAGCAGAGGTGAGGAATCAGGAAGAGAAATACAAAGCAGCTTAAGGGTACATTGTACAAGTGCCTGCTCCATTGAGTCCTTAAACTAAAAGTAGCAACTTAATAGAATATCCAATTGAAATATCGTCTGTAAAGAGGAAAATATGTCTTAGCTATCTCTAAATCAAAAACTTTAACTATAACCTGGGAAAATCCTACTGAGGGAAAAGGCTAAACAAAAAATTCTTTAATTCTTTCCTGCTGAAAGAGAATAACTCACACTATCAGAAGGTGATAACACAAGGTTTAAACAAAATCGTCTGAATCTATACGTATCTTAGAAGTATAATCAACTTCCAATTTTAGAGTTAATAAGCCTTACTTGACTAATTTATATACATATGAATAATTTTTTTTCCCCCAGTTTTCCAGTTTCCTAACTCTTTTAGATGAAAAGGCAAAGAAAGCATTTTAGAATTTGATGTCAAGGGCAAATCTTTAATGACTATGGTAAGTTTCTTGTCATCCTCTTGTAAAACAAAGGATGTTGCTACCGTCCAGTTCTACAAGAATCGAGTCATTAGCCACAACAATCATTGACATACAGTACACCCCGAAAGGAGTTCGAGGTGAAGATCAGGATGAGGCACTGTGTGCTCTGGGAAAGCGGGCAGAACTAGCCCTCAGATAGTAAGGTATTTAGGGGAAATTTTAATGAACCTGAATTCTTGCATCCTCTTATACTTAGGAAAGCACTAAAATAATTCATTGAGAGATTTCTTCCTCGTACCCTTGATTACATGTACCCCTTCACTAAAATCATATATACACTGATCCCCAACATCTTTGGAAGAGTTTCTCAGAGATTTCTGAGGCTGTCTTTGGGCTATAGTCCTCAGTAAGACATTGAATAAACTCAACTCACAGCTCTTATATTGTGCCTCTTTTTTCCGGACAACATACCAATAAAATTTGCCTTCAAATGTCAAGTATACCCTCCCATTTAAAAATGATCACTTATAAAACAATTAATAAAGAATCTATCAAGTGACTTGCCTCTTACATGTCTCCCAGTCTAAAATTCCTCTGCTGAATTCTTTCAAAATGGATTTGGAAAATATTAATAATCATGATTCCAACACGCTCTGGAAGAGATTTGCCTACTTTCAGCTTCTACCTTTCACAAATACAGGGTGAAAGTGGTTTACATAGTTTCACATTTAAACACTTTGCTAAATGAATTCACCTTTTTTTTGCTTTATACAAAAACCATGAAATTGAATGCTTTAAGAAATTATTGCTCCTTTTACCAAGAGATCAGTGGTTATTTAGTATACATTTGCATTTATTAAATGTGCAGTTGTAAAGTACTGTTAATGATTTTATTCTCCAGTGTGGGAGGTGACTTACGATTCTTTAACCACCCCCTCAATTCACAGACACACACACATACACACACATAAAATGCTCAACGTGTATTTTCTGTTTAGCTTAATTACTCCATGGACTGTTATTCTTTCATAATCATGTATTTTTAATGCCATTTTAAATGCATATAGCAAAACAACATCTGTTTAATCTCCTTGTTTTAAACTTTATATTGATAACTGAAAAATCTGAAACAAATCTGCACGAGGTACTTTCAGTCCCAGTAACATCGGGCACGTATGACAGACGTGTTCAGCTGCTTCCATTTTCATACAAATGTGGGGACGGAAGCCTGAGGCGATGTGAATAGCAGCTCTTCAAACTTCAAAGGATCTGTGAAGGATTCTTGCTCTGCTCTTGCCATCATGAATTGGCCTATGCTTGGGGAGCAATTAAAATTAAATTGTCTCTGAACAGCAGAAAGTGAAAAGCTCTAGTTCTGAGTCAGAACATACTCTATCACAGTAGTGGCAAAGGAGAAGGGTTAAAAAAAGAGCAAAGTTAACACCACAGAGAAGAGGGACATGACATTTTCTATTCAGAGTATATATTTTCCAGATAACATGTGATTGTAAGCATATTTTTTCACATGTCCTACTCTTCTAGAATAGATACCTGTGTGTGGTATATTTATATGTATACAGGCATACACACTCATGCACATATATAATGGTCATTATGCACTATTAAAAGATCAATGCATCATCCTTGTACATTAATCCTTTAAGCATATTAAGCAGTTGTTATACTTCCTAACTTCAATAGTGTAAAGAAAGCCCTTAGAATTAGTCACAAAATTATACAATGCCTATTAAAAGTGCAGTCAACTTTCACTTTTCTGAGATTACATACATCCATTAGCATGGATGATTAACATGTTTTTTATCCCCCAAATCATCTTTTTTTTTATGTTACCTTAAACTGTACACTTTTAATTTTATTTGGCTTAAGCCAAATTATAGGGAAAAATCCATTTGGAATTCAGAATTAGTTATTCACCTTGAAAACCAAACACATACACACACACACACACACACACATACACACAGGCCTTACTCATCATATGACTTGATTATTCGCATGATTAGTACCATGACTGTCTTGGCCAACTGTCTTCCTATATATAGTATTACTATTTTAGGGAACTCTTTACCAGAATGGTAATGATTGATGATAACTTAATTGTTTTTCATCTATTTTTATATATAGTAATTAACCTTAGCAAATCTCAAACTCCCAAAATAGATAAAAAATAAATTTTTTCTGTATAGCACAGAGAACTATATTCAATATCTTTACCCTTAATAAAAATATGAAAATGAATATATGTATATAATATGCATGACTGGGAAGTTATGCTGTACACCAGAAATTGACATGTTGTAACTGACTATACTTCAATTAAAAAAAAAAATACCTTAATGGTTAGTTTAAGGAACTCCTGATAAATCATTTAAGACTGATCAACTTTTCGAGACAGAGAATCAAATGACTATTTACACACCAAGATGCTCCAAAATCCTTGTCCCCAAACCTATCCTAAACTACTGTATCATGATCTTTATCCAAAACCAATCAAGCCCTTGGATTGAAAGACTCAATTTAAGCCAGACCACCAAATATCATAAATGTGCACTTTCCTCTCTAGGATGCTACTAAGCTTCTATCAAAGTCTGATTCCCCTTCACCACAGTAAGCAATCAGCTTACCTCTGACCTAGTGAGAGTTCAAGATGGAGCCATGAAGCAGCACCCAAGTGGCTGATATATACTTAGATAACTGAAAGGCAAAGGCAATTGGGAGGTACCAGGGCAAGAAATATGCCCCTAGATCCATAGTTATTCTCAACCATTTAAGAAAAAAAAAAATAGTTGACGTGATGCTCAACCCAATAAACACACATGGGATCTAATCTCAGAACGAAATTTCACACACCAATGAAGTATTTACGTGACATCATCCACAGTGATGTAGCTTAGATTTTCTTCTATCAGTTTTACAATTTTTTCCATATTGTATTCAAAATTTTCCCTGCATTCTTCTTAACTCCAACTTATTTCAAACACACATATTCAAAATGAAGAAGAAGAAGGAAGAGGAGAAGGTGGAGGAGCAGGAGGGGGAGAGAGAGGGGAAAGGGGAGGGGAGGGCAAGGGGGGAAGAGCAGGAGGGGGTGAAGGAGGAGAAAACAGAAAACTTACGTCTGACTGTCTATATAGGAAATGGAAAGGGTTAAAATAAGGGCATGTAGAAACCTGAGGTCTGGATTGTAAATTGGCATGAATTTAAAATCAGAGAATCTTTCTGGGAAAATGAAACTTTTTGAACAATGGTAGATATCATAGTTACCAGAAGAAGCTAAAATTATTTGAGTAGGAAAGTTATTTTAAATAAAGAATTAAACCGTTTCATACATACTGATTATAACTTGCTATATATGATTTTATTATTTTTATGTGATTTCCATTGTTACAGTATTGTGTTTAAGATTCTTCTCTCAGTATCCAACCAACCTCCCCCCATCCCCACCCCCATATGTGTCATTTTCCCCAGCCCTGACCTTTCTGGGAAAGACTGTGTTGTTTGCTAGAACTGGAACTGAATTGTGGAGATTCAGTAAGTTTGTGTATAATGTTTAGGAAAGCATCTGGCACATAGTAATCATTCAATAAATAGAAGTTTGACATTACTAGTTGCTTTGCACTTGTTTATTTAGAAACAGCATTTTCTCCTTTTAAGAACTTCTGCTGGAAAACACAGAAATACACAATGAAAAAAATCAATAGTTACCCCACCTCCCAATATAAACATTTGATAAACACTGTTAACATCTGGTATATTTCCTTCTTCTCTTACGTTTATTTATCTGGATGTATATTTGCATGCTTCTATGCTTCTAAAATTTAAATATATTGAGTATACATTTTTGTAATCTGTCATAGTTCATATAATATTATTATATTAGAATTTTTATGGTCATAACACTTTTTCTAATACTTTGATCAAATACTTATGATCTTATTGTTTACATAGTTTATGAATGTTTGTTTATAAACTACTTGTACTTATTTTCTGTCATATTCATCTTGAGACATGGTATATTTTTCCTTTATTAAATATCATAGAATTATGCTAAAAAGCATCATGGCCTTACTAAATGACCCTCTTTATTCCAAAATTCTTACACAATACACTATTTGTTAGTGAATGTTAGCCCTGTGGGCTCTAAATTCGGCCTGTTAGGGCTTGAAACTATCCATTTTTAGCTATTTCACTTTGAATTCTTAACATTCCCGTTTATATCTGGAAAATAGGAAAAGAACACCTCACAGAAATATTGTGAGGTTAAATGAAATACTTCATTCAAAGTATTGAACCACATAATTAATTGTTCAATGAAATTTGTCAATTTGTCTCATTAGCAAATAAATTAAAATTATAATGATACTTTGAAGTGCATTGTTCAGTAAATGAAGTCACTATTTTTAGAATAAAATATATTTAAAAGTTTTGTTTGTATTTATCTACTGGCAATCTTTCTATATATATCCTCTGCTAAACATCTCCCATGTGCTGTAACTGTTCTTTAAATTTTTTTGGTAATTCAGCCACGACCCTTTATTTGAAAAGTGTCATTTTCTCTTTCTGTTACTTCACTACTTCTCTGGCTGTAGCATGATATCAGTGAACATTCTCAATATTACTAAGAATATACTTAAAATGCAACTTGGGTTCCTACTTCACAAATTTAGCTGGTAGTCACTGTAAGTGGAAAGGTTTATAAAACAGTTTCATTCATTCTGTTTCCAAAATAATCTCTACAGTTAAACAGAGAAAAGCATTAAAATACAGATAGGTGCACAGACACACACACACACGCACATACATACACACACACATATACAGCATCAGAGCTACTGAAATTGTCATAGGGTAGATAAATGCAGACAAACATGAATAATGCAAAGTCACCATCTCTGGAGCAAAATGGGCATCAAAAGATGTGAAGTCAGTTACCCTTGAGGAACAATGAAGCTGTAGGTAGCCTGAAATATTTAAATTAAATCACTACTGATATGCAATATACTCCCTGAAAGAAATAATTGAGGAGGAATTAGCTTTTTTAGTCCTCTAAAATACCATTTATTATGTACTTGAATTAAACAAAAATATATTGATGGAGTTATATATCTGTACATACATAGGTATGCATTTAAACATGGATTTTTTTAGTTTGCTATTGCTGTTGTAACAAATTACCACAAATTTAGTGGCTGCAGAAAACTGTTTATTATTTCAGTTTTGTAGGTTAGAAGTACAGTAGTAACATTGATTTTGTCTACCAAGTCTCTTTAGCCTTGGAAAATATATTCACGTGCATAACATCAGGTGGTGAAAGTCACAGGAGCCAAAATCTTACCTACTACAGCTGAAGAATCTTCACTTTTATATACATATTCAAAACATATTTTATGAGGTGTAAATTGTATGACAGGAAACATGCTAAGAATTTTCCCCTAAATTATTTGATTTAATCCTCACAATGTGTCTATTAAATAAATATTATAGACATTTCATAAATGAGGATGCATCTATTCAAAATGATTAACTAGTCTATCCAGTAAAACAAAATGAGTTTAAGTCAGCCTGAATTTGAACCGAGAGCTGCCTGACACCAAAACTCAGACTTCTAATTACTCTGATTCTTATTAATGTGACAAGAAACATACACTCACATGAAGATTCTTATAAGTTAACTCAGGTCTAAATATGAATTAACGAATTAATTGTTGAATTAATTTTTGAATATGTCAATAGATTTAACAATAATGTCATATATAAGGGTGCCATGATTACAATTATACACACACACACACACACACAGGCTGTTGTTGCCTACAGGTTTTATTTTAGAAAAATAATATTATTTTCAAAGCAGCTATATAAATTCACCAATGAATTTTTGTAATTAAATCTAATTTTTAAAGATTTTAGAAAGCATTCAAGCATTCTTCTTGAACTTTCTTTCTAGTGAAGTGTAAGTATAAAATTCAAAGAATCTTTATGGTTTTCTACTTTTTAAAATTTATTTTCTCATTTTATCTACCTCTATTTCATACTTCTATTTTCATATAGGCACATTAGAATAGTAAATTTATTTTAGAAAATAGAACACCTATGGTACTTATGGAAACCGGTCTCCTAATTCACGGAACATATATAATTGAGAGCAATTGCTCTCAATTATATATGTTCCTTGTGTCTCCAGAGCAAGTCATTCTCTGATTGTCTAGTGTTGCCAATGCATTTTAGATAATACTCGTTCATGATCACGGCAGCTTGTGCATGAGCACAAGGAAAAGGAGAGTTTTAAATAACTTTTCCTCCCGTAAATGATCACGTTGTTTGTCTTCACTGGTTTTACTCACTTTCAGCCTTACAGGCGGCGGGGCAAATATATTCTCAAGCTTGTCAACCTTTGCCCCGCACGTCAAATATCTCACTCTCTTGTGCTGTCAGTTACACCTTTGTGTCCTTTCAAAATCTATAGCGGACACTCCAGCTTCACGTAGTATGAACGCAGTCAACGTCTGTCATTCTTGCTCACAAGACAATGATACTGCTCAAGGGAGGTGGTAACATTGCTGCTCCTTTGTTGTTACCTGCCTGGAAGGACACCACTCACAGGGGAGAGTTATGCTGGATTCCATTTGCTTGTCAGCTCTGTCACATCTTTTTCCTCTGGCTATATATTTTGTGATTATGGTTTCATCATTTTCTGTGATTATACTACTGAGAGTCCTTTCTACAGTGACAGTTTCTGTTGGACATTAATTTTAACCACGGATCTGAGTTTGGGAACATGTAATGACAATTTGGAGGAGAATACTGTATGTTTCATGATACACAATTTTCTTATAAATCAGAAGTCCACTGCATAGCTCAAAATGACCCCAAATTATATATTGTGTTTATCTGGGGAGGGGGTGACAAAACTATGCATGCAATTTTCAGTGAATTAGTATTAGAGACAGATTTTATGAATGTATTTCTCCAGTCAATTTTGGTATACACAACTAGCTTTTGGTCAGCTTGTCCTAGATGTACTAAGCAGTCAGCTCTATGAGAGGTCAGGATACTGAACTTGGCATCTCCATCCTATATGGTAATACGATATACTCCGATACTCTAATTTTTAGAAACTCTATCAAAATCTAAAGGGAAGAGGTCAGAACTTTTCCAGTTAAATCATTTTTAGATGATTAGAGGCTGACTCTGAATAAAACGGAAATTATTTTCGAATGTTTATGTCATGACACATAATTTGTAAATATGGTGCTAGTAGTGGCACTGCTGTTTTGTAGACATGTAATATGAAAAGATGTTTTTATCACCTACACAAATCCTAAAAGTACTATGTTCAAAAATAGTAACAAAAGAATGGCAGAAGGAAAAGTCCATTCCATGTGTCAATAAGCACCTATAATTCTTCCCCAGACACAGTACTTGTGTCTGTCTTTTTTATTTACTTATTTACTAACTTACTTGGCTTCTTTTCTTCATGATCCTCTTTCTCAAACTGTAGGCATATTAAGCAGTAGGGTTTCATAGAAAGATTACACCTTAACATTATTGCCTCAAAGCTGGATCCCTTTTTTATAATTGATACATTTTAGTGGAACTTACAGCTTAGAACTATTTCAGTATTCCTTCCTGCTATAGAGTACAAAGAGATCCTCATGGTTGGAAAACCTGAGACCTTAAAATCCTGCAGTCTATTTCCTTTCAGTCTTTTCTAGCAAAGTAAATAAATGCCATCTGAACTAATCTGTTCCATGTAATAATGTGTTATCAGTAGTAAAGAGCAAACAATGTACACTAACATGCTGGATTTCCAATCACCACCACAAAGATACAGACTCAACAGGTACTGGTTCCACCTGCCAAAGTAATGGAGGCGACAGGTCTACTTCATCATTCCCAGTAGCACCACCTAATTCCTGGCTGCCTGCCTCTCAACTACCTACCCATTGCCACTCAAATTTAAGTTATTTTTTTTCAGACAATGTCCTTTCAAATTACCAATTTCTATGTTAGTTAGTGTAGTCCTAGTTTCTGCAATGAAGAAAACATCAGTGGAAGATTATTTTTTTCTGATGTTCCTGGCCGGTAGTTGTTTTTCAGTTACAAAAAGATTGGAGGAAACAGGCTACTTCTATGTCACATCTTATCCACCACTGTCATCACAAGCAATCTGTCAAGAAAAAGAGCAAGGTGAAATCACACATCATTAAGTGCCTTAACCTAGAAATGTTTCATTTCACATCATCTTTCGTCTCATTGGCAATAACACTGCATCTGATCCACTGACACCCAAAGGCTGAGAAATATAGAATCAAACTGGGCAGCTCTTTCAAGATCATATTGTTGCACTATGGATGGGGTGGGCAAGATGTTAATAAATATGTAATTTTTTTTAGGAGATATGTGTGAGAGGGCAGACGTGGGTGTGAAAGGAGTGTTGTACTTTGTGTTGTTCTGGGAAGAACTGAGAGCATATTACATATACTCTGAAAAAAAAAACTTTGAGCGTATTACTTTTCCACATAAACACAAATATTTAAGGAAGGGAAATATTTATAGCTTCATAGAGTTGTTGTGAAAATTAAATGGGTTTATGCAATAATTTTACACATATGGGTTATGATTCTTTGCTTTTATTCCTTTTTTATTACTATCAGTAAAAGTCGAAGCTTTAGCATATATATGTATATAAAAAGAATGAGCTTAACAATATTCTGAAGATTATTATACAATAGTATAAGGTCAAACTGTATGAAATTGTCATTTTTATAGGTTAAAAAGTTCAGATATCAGCAAATCCTTTCAATCAGATCAAATATGAAAGGAAGGATATTTTGGTTCCAAGATCTTCACCCATTGGTGTTACTACTGTAAATGCGTAAATGAGTTAGTTCACAGAACGAAAGGACTTTGAAGATGGAATTAAAGTTGTTAATCATCTGACCTTAAAATGAGAAGATTATCCTGAATTATGTATGGCTCAATATAAGAATGCAGGCCCTTAAAACCTGAGGGGAAAAATGCAAGTGTCAGTGAGAGGGAAGTGGCAAAAGAGAAAGCAGAACACAAAGGCATGGGAAGAACTCAACTCACCTTCTCTAGGTTTGAAGACAAAGGAGCTAGGCACGAAAAAATACAGGTGGCCTCTAGAAGCTAAGAACAATGCCTGGCAGACAGACAGTAAGAAAACTGGGATCTCAGTCCTACATCCACAATGAATTAAATTCTGCCAGCAAACTACTTGAGCACAGAAGTAGATCCTAAAGTCTCCAGTAAAGAGCTCATCTCTGCTGGCCTGTTGATTGTAGCCCAATGAGATTCATGTCAAACTCTGACCTACAACTGTGAGATTATAGATTTGTGTTGCTTTAAATTGTGAAGTTTATAATTTTTTAGAGCGGTAATAGAAAATTAACACATCGACTTTTACAATAAATTCTTAGACTAACCACTTATTCTAGTCTTTCTTCTGTAATGGTCATTTAACTCTTCTCCCTTGCTCTGCCACCCAGTCAAAGTTATTTTCCGTAAGGCAGGCTGAGCAATCCCTTAAAATATGAATCAACTGTTGTCATTGTCTTGCTGTAGCCTCTCCAATGGCTTCTCATCATAGTTTTACTTAAATCTAAAATTCTCTTTGGCATCTATAAAGCCTCATAATTTTCCACCAACTAAGTTTTTTCCATAAGGTGACTCAAACCTTAGAGACTTCTTCCTGCTTCTCAAGCATGCCAAGCACATTTCCATCTCAAGAAATTTTTATGTGTTCTTCCCTTTACCTGCAGAGTTCTTTCTTCAATATTGGGATGCTGCTAATTCACACCTGCAAAAATTGAACCGACACCTGGTGTTTGTAAGACTCAGGGCTGGATAGTCTCTTCCTCGATTCTTCAACTGGCTTAGTCCCCATCTCTCTCTAAAACTCTAAAAAGCAATTACTTCTTCCAGAAAACATTACTTAAAACCTGCTCACTTTTCACCTAATACTTGGTTATATGCTTCTCATAGTTCCTCCTGACAGCATTTTGCTTATGCACATTGATCTCTATTTAATTTGTCTATATGTCTAGCCCGCCCTCAAGTCCTCATGGGAAGTCACTGTATCTTACTCACCTTTGAATCCACAGAATCTAGAGTGGTACCAGGGACATAAAGTAAGGTCAGTCAGTATTTGTCAAATGCTGATTCAAATCACAAAACTGAAAAACCATTAGTTAGCTCTGGCCATTGCAGCTGCTGAATTTGTTTTACTAAATATACGTAGAGATATAAAATTCCTCTAAAAAGCTTACTACCCTGTTGGCTTAAGGTGTAGTTCTAATATCCAAAGAGTTAGTAGAGTCTTCCTGGCCACTCTTTGTTGAACACATACTCTAGCAATTATTTGATCACTGATTCTAATATACAACTAAAAATGTTAAGGTGTGATTTCTAGACAATCAAGTGTTCTGTGAAATACATATATATTAGGTATTAAATAGGTATTAAACAGTTCCTTTAATGTTGCCACCATTACCTCAATAAGGGATTTCATTAATGGATTCTGCTACATTGTTATTTTATAAATTCAAAACAAGTCAGTCACTGTTTTTTTTAGTCACTCTTTTAATACCCATAACTTCTTACCACTCTTTGTCATCGCTATAGTTTCAGTGTCTATAAACATTAACTTAGATTTAGTTGAATTTTTTTAAGAAAATGCTTTTAGAAGGACAGATTTGATGGTATCTTTAAAAATTTAAAAGGCCACACTTTTTAAGCAACAAATTTCACTTCTTAGGATGTTGTCCACAGTAATACTTACCAGAGGTTATTTATCTGTTTTGTAAGATGCTAGTTTCTGTGTCTTTTACTATCGCTCTTTCGTCTAGCAACTATTCTGATTTGTTGGTTCCTGCTCTGCTTGTTAAAAGTTTTTACTACCGTATGTATACTAAGTTGTTTGCAAAAGAATACTCTTTGCAACATTGCTCATAATAGAAAAAAATATATATATCCTAAATACGAGCTGAAGGAAATTGAATAAACCACTGCATATGATTATTATGAACTACTGTGTAGATATTTTGAGCTATTTTAAACTTTACTGCTAACTTGGAATTTTCAGGCATACCAGGAGATAGGAAAAGAAGACAGAACTAAACACAGAGTATGATTTTAATTTGCATTAAAAGGCTAAATAACCATGCAGAAATATATCATTTTAGGTAAATTCAAAATCAAAGTAAAGAAAAGAACAAAATTCTTATTTCTCCACTCTGGAAAGGAGAATGCGGTGATTCTAATCAGGTAAAGAGTAAATTTGGTGCTTTATTTTATAGTTTAGGTGTTATTTTAATCTTGTCTAATAGCAGTATCGATAGCAATAGTAGCTAACATTTAGGGGTGGCTTACTTAGTGACAAGCTTTTCCAAATTCCAAATGTTAACTCATTTAATTTTCATAAAAATTCTATCAGACATCTACTATTATTTCCCTTTAGTATATAAAGAAACTGAGGCACAGAGAAGTTAAGTAACTCATCTGATGTCCACAATGCTAGTGTTTCAAAAGGATATGAACTCAAGAGGTATGGCCCTGAGTCTGCTTAATCATGACATTTCCTTCAGTACTTGTATGATTATTTTAACACTTGAATATATTTCAGAAATGTCAGGAAAACAGCATTAATCTTACCATCATCTAATATTGCAATTTAAAAAAACAATACCATAAAATAGGATTGTACTCATGTGATTATTGTTTGTCCTACTTTGTTTAAACACAACTTTGTGCCCATTCTTGACAATAATAGTGTTTAATTGGAATTCTTTTTAATTCAACCTCTGTTGCTCTTACCAACCAACCTGCTACTTATGCAAATACTTTTTAATGCAAGTATAAAATCGTTACTATCTGCTTTCATAGTACTTTTCCTTCAGAATTACAGCATTTTAGATATAGATTACCACAAGAATCACTGCTTTTCAAAACACCTACTTTAAATAGTACTTTCAGCATATTCCAAATTGGATTCTTTGATAACACGAAATCCATACAGATCTTTCTAAGATTTTGTAATTGTCTCCAAATTCCCTCACCTTGGCTTTGAATTCCTGCTTTCCTGGTAGACTCCCTGCTCCAGTCAGATTCACTTGACTGATCTTGTCTCCCGATCACTTGCTCACTGCTACCTGAGACTAATTCAACAAACAGATGGTGTCTGAGAGACCGCGCTAGACACCATTGTGCATGTGATTTTTACTTACTTGATATTCTTCTGTCTTCCTCTTTAAGAGCCAGCTCCCTTTCAAATTTCTCCTAGTATTTTTTTCTTTTTTTTAATCAGATGTTTCTAACTGTCACACTCCCTTGTTGCCTCTGGCCTTCAGGAGTATGGTTTTCACTTTGCATATTTGCACTTGTTTGCACTCTGTTTTGTGAGCATGTGGAGAAGGCTGAGGAGCCCACAGTCTCTACATACAACTAGTTCATATGTTGTTAAAAAGTAAGGACTTTTATCTTACACGTTTAAAACATGACTTTTCCAAATGGTTCCAGAGAGTAGTGGGAAATCAATAAATGATAGTTCACTGTCTTACAAAGTGAGATTGAAATGGGATAAATAAAAAGGAAGAAAAAGTATAATACACAATAGAGTAAAATAGGCAGAAACTCAAGAGGGAAAAATGGAATAGAAGTCAAAACAGAAAAGGAGATTAAATAAAGGGGGTAAATGACACAATCCTGAAAACAAACAATCTATACCCTTAGCTAAGTAAGAGTAAATACGAACTATGAAGAGATTCCTACTCTGCATGACTATGAGTCACACAAATTTTAAAGATTCTGCCTCTTATTTTACATAGGTAGCATAGTCAGTTAAACTTCATAAGTGGATACCAATTTCCAAGTTCTAAAAGAAGAGGTGGAATCCTACACATAAATTTCTTACTATTCTCAAAGAAATATTATACCATTTAAAATGTACTTGAATGTACTTCTGAGCTGAATAAACTTATGTGGTACCAAAGTCAAGCTAAGATATACTCAAAATTTAATTTAGAGGCTAATTTAATAACTCAGCATGTCACCCTTAGGCTTACAGATTTACTTCATTATCAAAACCCCATAGGATATTTTATAATCAAGTAAACAAATTTTAGGACTTATTAGAACACCTAGGAAGACCAGGAGAATCTCTCACATCTAGATCAGTTCATTTTTGCTACAGTGTTTATGTCAGCTTTGCCACTGCATGTTTTATTGATAAAGCAATGGATACAAAGCAAGTTGAAGACAGATTTATTATAAAAGATTCAAATTTACATTGAAATGCTGATAGTAACTGCATAACATACAAAAAAAAGTTTTTTGAAAAACTAAGAACAGAAAACAGTTAGTTGGCTAAAATAAGCAGTACACATTTAAACAAATTTTATTTTTCACACCCTCCTATTAACCAGGTATATATAGGAGGCATCAGCTTCTTACTCAAATTACTACCTGGATATGCGATTACCACCTGGATGTGCCTTAATAACATCAAAATTAACATTTTGAAAACAATGGTTATCTCTTTAATCTTAACTTTGACCTCTTCATGGATTTTCTATTTTAATTAATTAAATGATCATTCTTCCTGTCAGCCAAGCCATTAACCTGGAATTTATGAAAACCTTTAACATTATTTATTTATTATACTTGTTTTTCTTACTTTTCCTTAGAGCTTTTTAAATTCTGTTTTTATTTTTTAAAGATTTGGTCCATATTGAGAATTAATCAGAAATTTCAATGTGCAAAATGGACTCTCAAAAACGCTCTCAAAATAGTAGAGTGAATCTCCTCATTAGTACAGCCATCTCTGTTGGCAAACATTCATCAGAATTGCAGGCTTAATGTCCTCAGTTTTACAAGGATCTTCTAATGTGTCCCCAGTCCACTTTGGGGGATCTCATTCTTTTCTAATCAGTGCTCTCAGTTTAGCAGCAAACACCCTCAGAGGTGAGATACTAAATGTGTGTAGCAATTAACTCACTCATTGAATGTGATTCTGGGTTTGGCCCTCAGCATCTTAATTCTGAACCTATAGGAGATAATGATTTCTTTCAAGGAAGAAATAGTAAAATGGTGGAGCAGAGACATAAATTTGGGAAAGAATTGATAAGCCAAAGGGAATCTGGACTTGACAATTTGAAAATCATCTCCAGATGGCAAAAGATGCTAAAATTAAGAGACTTATTGTCACAATACCACGCTCAAGGGAAAAGGTCAAAAGCGTAACTATACAATCTAAATATTTAGTCACACAAAGGGCTCTTTTAAGAGATTAAGGATATACATCCTGGAACCTATCAATCAAACCTTGGGGATCTCGAAGTCATGGGAGTACTGTTCCTGAACCATCCTAATAGAAGGCCAGTGTAAAGATCCAATGGAGTAAAAACTGGTAAAATCCATGGAAGGTCCAAAAAGCATTTCAGAAAATTGTTTCAGCAGAAACACTGCCGGTTTGGACTCAAAAGGACAGGAAGAGTACAATTAAAATGTATCCAAAATTCTACAGACAAGAAGAAAGTTGATTACAATTCTTCAGCAGCAAAACTGTGTTGTCTTTCATGAAAGAGAAACAATGAATGAGAAGGTAGGAGCAAGATCCTAGAAGAAGGATCCGAGAACCGCTGAGAACTACTCTGAGGTCTCAGGACTTAATCAAGCAACCCCTAACTTTTGTCAGGTTAGATTTCAGAGCTTCAATAACTAGTGACCCTTTCTTACCTCCTCTTTGCCCCTTCTTTTGAATTGGAATTTAGAATGCCTTTCTCCGAGACCTGTTCCACCACTGTATGTCAGGTTTGTTGGGGGCAGTTACCTTGTCCCTTTAATTTCACAGATCACAGAAGGAGAGGTTTTGGTGCAGGAGCAGTACTTAATAGATTATAGCCTAAAGCCTCATCTGCACACCTGTACTTGATTTACATTATGTGATCATACATATTGAGCAGATGCTGAAAGGGTATGAAACTTTGGGAAACTTGGGGCGGGGTGAGTATTAGGAGGGATGTGAATCATTGGGGACCAGAAAAAGTGCTGTGAAAGACACACTCAAAGGTAATGTCCAATGACTAAGGCCCTTGTGTAATCTCTCCACTTGAGTACTGGTAGATATGCCAAATTGATAGGCAAATTCTCTCATAATTATGTTACATTAAGTAAAACTCTGACTTAGCCTTCTGACATAGACTTGCCCTCCTACTATCCCTTCTGCCTTGAAAAATCCAACTTCCATGATGTGGAGGAGGCCACATGGCAGGGAACTGTGGGCAGCTTCTATGAGCTCAGGGCTTCAGTTCTGCAGATACAAGGAACTGAGTTCTGCCAAAAACCATGTGAACTTAGAAGATGACTCTGAGCCTTAGAAAGACTGCAGCCCCAGCCAACACCTTGACTGTAGCCTTGTGAGTCCCTTAGCAAAAGGACCAGCAAAGCCATGCCTGGAGTCCTATTCCACAGAAATTGTGAGATCATAAATGTCTGTTTTAAAAAATTAATACAATAGCCACTCCAACTTAGGCAATACAACAAGAGTTTTGGATCAAGTAGATCGTCTCCAAAGTAAAATCTGTCTCTAAAACTCATGATTTGGATAATGTGGACAATATAGTGCCAAGTACCAAATAAATTAAGGGTCATCCTTCAAATGCATTGGCTTCCAGGGTGTCTATTTAGGCTGTATCAGAACAAAGATTTTCCATAATAACAAGATATAGATATGTTACTTGAGTTCCATATCAATTACAGATGAATACAAAATACATTTATAACTCTTGCATTTGAAACATGGCAACTGAAAGAATCAAGCTAATCACATCACAGCCTGAAGAAATTTTCATGAGAACAACTTATATGTGTATCATTCCTTGTGCTTAATGCAGGCATTTGCAAGAAAATGGAGTCTTTTAATGTCATTCCAGTGATTGCCAATGAGTATAAAATTAGGCTAGAAATGACCTAATTTAGAAAGCATGCTTGTAAATTATTGCATAGTTATTTTTTTAATATTTTACTTGATTTTCTTAGATATCACTGTTATTTTTTCTTTATAGTAAGCAATTGCTTCTACAAAATAACCCTGAAAACCAGGCATGATTCTACATATTTACAAATTAAAATCAACTTTCTGAGAAAAAGGTATGTAAGAAAGAAGGACAAATAGCTTTTCTTCATGAAGTTTCAAAAAAATTAATATTCTTCTTACAAATTCTCCAAAAACATTGTATAATTTTCTTATATAGAATAAACTTTATATAAATAAATGAATTAATATGATATATATAGGCATTTCAGTAAAAAATGATGTTAAGTAACCAAAGAGATCATGGTGCCATAAAATAACAACCAAAAAAGCTCACTTTTTTTTTAATTGAAGTATAGTCTATTTACCATGTTGTGTTAGTTTCTGGTGTACAGCATAGTGATTCAGTTACATATATATATATATATTCCTTTTCATTTTCTTTTGCACTATAGATTATTACAAGACACTGAATATAGTTCCCTGTGCTATAACAGTAGGACTTTTTTGTTTATCTATTTTATATACAGTAGTTAGTATCTGCAAATTCCGAACCCCCAATTTATCCCTTCCCACTCCCTTTACCTGCTGGTAACCATAAGTTTGTTTTCTATGTCTCTGAGTCTGTTTCTGTTTCATAAATAAGTTCATGTGCATCATTTTATTATTTTTTTTAAGATTCTACATATAATTGATATCATATGGCATTTTTCTTTCTCCTTCTGGCTTTCACTTACTATGATAATCTCCACGTCCATCCATGTTGCTGCAAATTGCATTGTTCCATTCTTTTTTTGGATGAGATAGACAGATGGATAGATAGACCACAACTTCTTTATCTAGTCATCTGTCGATGGACATTTAGGTTGTTTCCATGTCTTGGCTATTGTAAATAGTGCTGCTGTGAACATTAGGGTATGTGTATCTTTTTGAATTATAGTTTTCTCCAGATATATGCCCAAGTATGGATTGCTGGATCATAGGCTAAGTCTATTTTTAGTTTTTTAGGGAATCTCCGTACTGTTTTCTATAATGGCTGCACCAGCCTACATTCCCACCAGCAGTGTAGGAGGGTTCCCTTTTCTCCACAGCCTCTCCAGCATTTGTCATTTGTGGACTTTTGCATGATGGCCATTCTGACTGGTGTGAGGTGATACCTCATCATAGTTTCGATTTGCATTTCTCTGATAATTAGCGATATTGAGTATTTTTTCATGTCCTATTGGCAATCTGTATGTCTTCATTGGGGAAAAGCCTGTTTAGGTTTTCTGCCCATTTTTTAATTTTTTGTGTGTGTGATTGTTCTTGTTGTTGAGCCATATGAGCTGAAACCCCCACATTTTGAGGTAATGTCATACAACTTAAAAAAGTCTTGCACCAGTAGTATTCATTTATATTTAGACTTTTCATATAGTTCCTCAAAAAATTAAGATATGAAGTGATACTATTAAAATCTTGAGTGTCTTTGAACACTCCCTCCTGATTCTAATACTGAGCAGTGATAGCATGGATGTGTGATTGTAGAAGGACTCTGGATCTCATGCTGACTATATTTAAAGTGTCCCTGGAACTAAGAGTCAGGGACTTAACACCCCATGGACCTAAATCCAAGTTCCAAGATTCTAAATAGAATTCAAGCTAAATGCTGTCTTTCAGAGGAAATAGGAACTCCATATCCGTAAGACAGATGCCATAGGAGTTTTAGGACTGCATTGAGCGTTTTCTTCATGGATGAGAAAATTTAAAATCAAAATAGAGATAATTATGTAGACTTTACTTATAATAATATCAAGAAATTTCTGGGTTTCTTAATTAAGACATTCCAGACATAAAATAAGCATGTTAGGAAAGGAAATTAGTAAAAAATTTATGAAGAAATAGAAAATTTCAATAAAATGTATCTGAAAGTAGCTTGAGGATGATGATTAATATATTGAATTTTGGAGGGAAGCTCATCTATCAAGAGGATAGATAATTTACCATCCAAATCTTAATATCCTCCTCAATGGTCATCATACAGTGGAAATTCATTCAAAATATGCTGGATGGCTAAGTAATCTTCTTTTTTTTTTTTTCATTTTCTTTGTATTAGATTTTATTATATTTCTTTAGAATATGATCAGGGGTGATTTTGTCCCCTAGAGGACATTTGGTAATATCTGAAGACAGTTTGGAATGTTACAACTGGGCAAGAGCTGCTGTCATTTAGTGAAGACAAGGGACGCTGCTAAACATTCTACAATGCATAGAACTGCCCTCTACCCCAAAATGTATGTGGTCCAAAATGTAGTAGTGCCATGGTTGGGAAACCCTGCTTAAAGAAAGCAAAGTGTGACATTGTTTAATTGCTTGCAAGACATAAGCAGGATCAGTGAACAACATTTATTAGATGATGATAAATGAGCATTTGGTTCATGAGGAATTCTTTCCTTGAATTAGACAGACAATTTCTTATCAGCATTGCTTGATTTCCTCAACTGTTCCTGAATCTGTTCTGCTGTTGCTAAAACACTTCAAAAAAAAAAAAAAAAAAAAGATTAAATGTAAGGATGATAAAAAGGTAGTCAAAATGGAGAGTACATTGGCAAATCCTCTAATTCTAGAATGACAAAACAGTTCTGATTGCCCTGATGAGAGATTAATTGAAAATGATTTGGGTAGAAAACTAGGATAATTTATTGATATGAATATGGTAATATGAATAATTTGGTATTCACAGCAATAATTTGAGTGCTGTGGCTTTTATGCTGAAAGTTTCCCATTAGAATGTGAATCTACAATTTTAAATGACTTATAATGTAGTAGGAACTCATGACTACATGACATAGATAAACTATTCTAAGGAGTCTTCTTAGGGATCCCAAATAAAATTAGACTCAGCAGGATCAAAGCTAGAGATTTGATTAGAAATATAAATAGCCCAACGCAAACTCCTTTGATTTTGAATAGTTGCATAGAATCACACATCTCTGGAGCACTTCTATTCTGTTATATAGCTGCAACATGTAAAAGAAACCCCAACGTGGGCGTGCTTCAGTCATCCAAGGGCCGGATTCAAAATACAGATTTAAACAGCCGTTTCCTGTCTTTGTCACCTCCCCTTTTAAAGGAGGAAACATTAAGATGATACTTGGTATTTTATTGCAAATACACATTGGCATAACTTAAATGTGAAGATGAGATTATCTTGAAGTCAGAGATCTGTCACTTATTCCTGTATCCCCAGTTCTTAGCACAGGGCCTGGCATGTAATGGGTGCTCAATAAATGTTTAAATGGATGAAACTGATCATGCTTATCTATATGAGGATTGTGATGGCTCATCTGCAACTGATAATCTATTTTATACGTAATATATTCAAAAGTTCTTTAAATCTTATCTCTTATTTTTAAATTTATGCACTATAGCCTTAGCAATTTGTGCTTTCCTCTTTGATTTAGTGTATGCCAAAGCTGGTATCTTATTGTCTGTTTGACTCATTTATTCCATGTTTTTCTTGCTAGATGTCCAAGGTATGCCAAGCTATAATATACAGATATTGAACAATTCTGTTTCAGGATTAAATGTGCAGGGTGGAGTCATTTATTTAAATAATTTATAGAATGCCAGGCTTGTTTCTAGTCCTCATGAATGTGAATATGAGCAGAGTGATTCTGAATTATAACAAGGCTCATTGGTATGGCTGATGTCAGAGTGTTTCAAGTCCTATCTCAACCATAATACTTCACTGAATAGTTCTTGGGACCAAATATAGAAATTAAAAGTTAAAACTAAAACCTAAGGCCTTATGAACACACTTGTGGCTACTCTAGAAAGGAAGGCAGGAGAAAAAAATATTATGACTGATACTATATCTTCTACTAAACCCCAATATGTTTAAGATAGATGAGAAAGGGATAAGATGGCTGACAAAGGCAGAACGTTTATCATTCTTCTTGCTATTATCTCCTAAAATTTCAGAAAGAGAGAGAATAGAGAAAATACATTGAGACCCTACTCCTTTCCTTACTGCCTAGTTCTAGGAAGGAACTTAAGACAATGCTAAATCACGATAGGTCTTCATTTGAAGAATATAATAATGTTCTCCCTCCAGATTCAGAAACTTCATTGATATTAGTTTCTAGCATCCTATTTGGAAGGAAAAAATAGTCAGCTGAAGATTGTAATTGAGGAACAATTGAAATATTGGTGCGTTCCAATGACAAGGCACACACAGGATACTTCGCAACTTACAAGAGATAAGAGATTAACTCTGTACAACACGATATACAGGAGAGATGTGGTTCACCATATTACAGTGAATGGGCTGTCACAATTTAGCCACTAGCCAAGAGTGATGCAAGAGATCTCCATTAGAAATATTCCATCATTGGGAGGGCTGGGATCTCTGTAAGATTTTCTGGTACCACAGACACCAAGTGAAAGGGGGTGGTTAATTTTAAGTGCTTTGTACATTGTTTCTCTTTTGAACTTGTCCTCCCATAAATAGTCCATTGTATGTTTACAGGCAAAGGAGGTGATGGAGCAGGGAACTTCCTTGTGTTCCAGTGCCTAGAAGACTCAAAATAATGCTAATAAGAAAGAAGATTGGGTAATTATATTTATTTTTACATCATCCCCACACCTCAATCACATGTTGTCATCTATATCTTTCACTCACATTACAAAATTTCTTGGAAGTGTTTTGACCCCTTGAAACTATGAGATAAAACTACAGTAATATAAACATAACATATAAACACAATATTAAAATTGGCTAAATTTGTAGATGCCATAACAGGCCTACTAACTTCTGGAATATGGATGTGTCAATGAAATTAGATTCAAAGGTCACAATAAAAAAGGATGTTTTACACAGTTTGAAAGGGTAGCTTATCTCCTTATGTCAACCGCAATGACTTGAAATCTGCAAGCAGCTACTTAGAAGAAACTTCCCGTACCAAAAAAATACAAACAACAACAACAAAAAACCCAAGAAGAGAGATATGAAAGAAAAGAAACCCCTTTTGAACTGGACTGGGCTTTGGGCCAGTAAGAAGGCAGTTCAAGGGAGTTTCTAGGCAAGAGACCCAGGCAAAGAGAAACAAGCTTTATTAAGAGTGTCAGGTGGCTTTAAGGAGTGCAGTTTTGACCTTGAAATGTAATAGATACACTCGGGAAGAATGCCAGAATGGACTTTGTATTATCAGTGGTCAGTGCAGCCAAAGGATGATGTTAACTTCAACGGGGGTTGGATGCAAAGGTGAATTCAGGAAGTAAAACTTGAAACCCCTGATCCAGGTGTAGTAGAGTCAAGTTGAAAAATGTTATGTGATCATGCATTTTCAAGTGTTTTGTACCTCCCAGTGGAGCAAAAGAGTTTTGCTCTCTAACCTAAGTATTTTGCTAGAAACACTGCCAATAAAAGGTATCAAATAAAAGGTAACAGTGAAAAGGTCCCAGTCCCATTGTAAGAGTCCTACTTTTAGATGAGAGACTCCCAAGCTCTTGGAAGGTAACAGGAGACAGCAACTAGGGCCAGAATCACAAACCTTAATTGATTGTTTCCTATGATTCAAGCACGATGTTAAGTGTATTATATGAATCATTTTACTTAATCATAGCTCTATAAAAAGTTGTATTTCTATTTGATATAAGAAGGAAATAAGGCTTAAAGCAATGAAGTAATATAGTAAAATCCCCCAAATTTTTATTGGCAAGGATGGGATTAAAAGCAAGGTGCATCTCTTTCCAGAGCCCATGTTCTTAGATTATGTAACACTGTATGTTGGTGAACCACATGGTTCGTAAGTCGCTCAGGTTTGCTTTGGTGCAGAAACCAAGGGCTGGGTGCACTCCACTGTGGATAACATTGAGAACATTTGTGTAGTTAGGATCTCTGCTTAACCTATAAACTCTCAACAGAGAGAATTTGCAGAATAAAAGTAAGCATGAAGGAAATACAACATTAGACTTAAAAGAAGAAAAAAACTAAAATCACTAATAAAGCAATACAAGAATTGTATTTATAGTTTGGCTTTAAAATCATTATAAATGCTATACACGGGAAACTATATAAAGTGGACAGGAAAGGTCTAGCAGCAGAACATCAAACCATTCCATTCCTTTACCAGGAGACATTCTTGGGAGGGAAAGAAGGCAGGTAAGTACATCTCCTTGTAAACATGCTGGAGTCAGACCTTCTAGTGTTTTGTGCCCAGATCTTAATTTATAAAGATGACTGACTGACCACACAGAGAGGTCGACGCCATTGAAAGAGAAGTTTAGTGTTACTTCCGTTTCCCATAGAAACAAAAGACACGGCTCACCAGCCAGGTCTACAGAAGGAACACCAGGTTTTGGTCGGGAAGCAGAATCAGGAGTGAGGAAAAACCCATGCCTATATTGGGGTTTCTGTGTTGGTGGTCTTCTGTCTCTCTCTCCTATGTCAGTGTTCACAATTAATGCTATTATTAGTGAGTAACTATACTGGGTAAATTCCTTAATTTCCTAATTCTCTAACAATCTGATCTTTATAAACTGTGTTAATTCACACAGTTTATGTTCAGTCGTTTTCATATATAAAAATGTAATGATGAGTATAAGATTAACAGATGCACACTACCCTATATAAAACAGAGCCACAACAAGGATTTACTGCACAGCACAGGGAATTATATTCAATATCTTGTAATAAACTGCAATGGAAAACAAACAAAAAAGAATATATACATATATATATATAAAACACAATCATTTTGTTGTACACCTGAAATAAACACAATGCTGTAAATTAACTATACTTCAACAAGAAAAAAAAAGAAAAAATGTAATGGTGATGTTTTGATAGAAACATTAACGAGTGGAAAACAAAAACCTCAAATTTGAGCATTTAGGATTACCCTATGGATTAAACCTTCATGAAGCCCTCAAATATATGCTATTGAAGCCCTAATCCCCATTGTGATAGTGTTTGGGGATGGGGCCCTTGGGAGGTAATTTGGTTTACAGAAGGTCATGAGGATGGGACCCCTGTGACGGGATTAGTGTCCTTATAAGAAGAGACACCAGAGAGAGGGTTCTCTTTCTCTCTCCACTATGTGAGGAAATAACCACACAAAAAAGTGGCCCTCTGCAAACCAGAGAGAGAGAGTTCTCACCAGAACCCCAGAACCCAACCACACTGACACCCTGATCTTGGACTTCCAGCCTCTAGAACTGTGAGAAAACACATGTCTGTTGTTTAAGCACCTGGCCTACTGTATTATGTCACAGCAGCCCGAGCGAAGACAGATTTCACCCAGGATACTCTTGCTAGGATGAGGACACGGTGATATCGCCAAGCTGACTATGGCAGCGCTGATGCAGGGATAACGCACGATGATAATGTTGACTGGAATTACTTCCACCAAGTGAACATTGAACAGATGACGATGGACGCTGTACACACTGCAATAATTGGTATTATTTTTCCTGTGACTTCACATGGGAGGCAGCAGTTAGGTCCTCAGCATTAATGTCAGTCTAACAGGCAGCGAGCTTTCAGCCTTCGGTGACAGAGACAGGTGTGGCGGTTAGCTCCACTTCATCCAGAATTATTTTTGTGTGTGTCGACCTTGCTGCTGGTGACTGGTACTTCTTTAAAAAAAAGTTTTTTTATTAAGCTGCTTATAACTTTCTTGAAAAAAAAATCACCAGGTTCTTAATACTGGCTGGCATTTCCTGCATGATCGTCCATCATTTCCTGTAACTATAATCTTGAACGTTTTTTGTTTTTTTTTAATCTCCCTGTTAATTAATGTCTTACTCTAGTCCTAAAGTAATCCATTTTTTCTTTCAGGCTGTTGATGAAGCTCTCACAATCTGTTATTCTGTCCACTTACATCAAATTTGTTTTTTCATCTTGATAAATTGTTAGATTCATTCAAACATTATTTATATGGCTTTTAACAAAATTCATTAAATTGCTCAGATGTGTTTTTTTTTTTAATTTTTTAAATATAATGATGCAAAGATCAATATTTGAGGCCTGGCAGTATTCTATCTCTTTCAGATCCATACCATAGTAACACAGAACCTGAAGAATGTAATCCATAAATATGTGACTTTGAAACTTGAAAACAGACTTTGTTGGAGAATGTGCAAGGTGGATGTTGTCATTTCCAGCTGGATACAGTAAGAAGTTATCAGTCTCATTATGTGCAAATTGTAGTTCCTCAGGGGGCCACAGCATTGTATATGAATAGTGACATTTTAAATTGCAATCATTTCTTTTCTCAGATACCAATTGCCCTCCAGAATGAGATCCTTGTGGCCCTAATGCAGTTGTAAAGCTGCTGTCACGGTTTTGTTGTTGTAGTTGTTTGACCGCCAGACCAGAAATATGCATTTTTGGAATGGCAACTTAATTTATTTTTCTTTCCTTTTATTTATTGATGTATTTATTTTTGGTACACATGCAGCAATATTTTAGTAAGTTGAATGATATAATTTTACAGAAAAATATACTTGCTTTTCTTAAATTCATTTTGTATGTTTTCTTTTCATTAGATTTTCAGTGATTTTTGAAAGCTAGACTACATAATTGTTTATTTGTACCACAATGGAGTTCCAAGTGTTCAGATGATTAAATGAGTTGTCCCTTGAGGAATAGAAACAAGAGAAACACTGTTGTGCTGCTTCATTAGACTCCTAACCAAACAGTGAAGGAAAAATAATTTGAAACTAACAATAAGAGGTTACCTCGTTAAAACTATCTAAGTCAACCTGAGACAAATGAACACAATAAAAAAATTATCTGTAGCATTTTTCATCATTGAATATGGTTAGAATTGGAAAGTCTGTTTATTAAAGACATATTGATTTTCATTAGAACTTTTTTACATTCAGGTAAGCCAGTCCTAGGCTTAGTTTTTGTGTCTAGTTTTGTTTTGTTTTTAAATCTATTTAAAGTCCAGTAGCAAGACTTAACCTAATTGCAAACTCACACTTTCACATTTTCAATACATATTTACTGAGAAGTACTGTAACTCAGGATATCTGTCTTGATACTAATATCAAAAGCTGATACTAATAAACCACTTAATATTTATTAAACTCTGTTGAAATGTTCCATAACTACTAACTCATTCCTTTGTTCCAACAACATGGAGAGGTAAATGCTATTATAAACATATTTAACAGTAAAGAAACTGATTATCAGAGAAGTTAAATTATTTGCTCAAGGGCACGGTGAGAAATTAGCAGAGACAAGACTAAAACCCGTGCACGTTAGAACCCTTCTCTCAACCAGTGAACAAAACACACCTATTAAAAATGATTTAATGACAGAATACACAAGATGTACAAACAGTTCCCTGATGCCTCAGAAAAACCATCAGCTCTGGTGAAGGCTTTCAGAGAGGTCATAACTGAGTAAAACGAATGCATAGGAGTTTGTAAGGGAAAGAAAGTAGCATATTCTAGACACAAAAGACACAGCATGTACAAATGCAAGGCCATGTGAGACAAGTGGGCTTGATCAGGAAAGGTGGGGAATTGTGTAGGAAGAGTGGTGGGGCAGAAACTAAGGGGGTGTGGGTGGGAGAAAAAGTCAGAAGCCCAGTGAGTCATCTGTGTAATGATATATTTGTGACCATCTGTGTGATGTCTTTACCAAACACTAAACTTTAAGTGCCCTGAAGGCAGGGAACTGTTCTGTATTTTACTCTATTCCCAGCATCTATCTCAAGGTCTCCTGCTTCTCAATCAATATATATTAAGTGAATGAATGAGTGATGTAGCTATGGCTTGATGGATGCTGTGGAGTTAGATTCCATAAGGCCAAGAAGGTTCTGTGAATTTCTTTTGAAGGTTCTTTATTGACAAATGAGAATGACAAGATTGCACTTTTTTGTTTGTTTGGTGTTTTTAGAAACAGAACTCCAGGAGTAGTTTTGAAGGAGCCTCTTTTGGAGATAAATGATAATGTACACACAAATGGATGCTTCCACGATGTTTCTGCTGCTGAGTAAATCATGAAAAGCATTTTCTCCTCCATACAATGAGGGGATGGGAGACCATCAGGTCATCACGCTTAGTAAGTGTGTGGCACATATTAGAGAGCACAGGTCTTACTGTGTTGAGCTGCATACAATGGGCAAGACTTGAGTGGTACAACGCCCATGGCTGGAGCCTGGAAAGGACAGGGAGTTTAAGCAGACGCCTTTTATCAAAAAAACCACACAAGCAACATCAGAGTGGTTATACTTGACTTATTCCCAGGTTAGGATAAGGAAGAGGATGACTTTAGCACTTTGAATAAGTCTGAGAATTTTCCTGAGGAAAGTACCACTATCCAAAATCTTTGAAAACAGAATTCATCGTCTGGGCCATAGACCTCCTCATTCCAGCAATTTCCTTATATGGTGCATAAAAATCCTACTTTGCCGAACTGGGAGACTTAGTCCATTCCAAATCCCAACTCTTCTAACAATAGCTAAGGAAACTAGGGTCTCCAAAAGGCAATAGATGAACCCAGTAGGAGAAAAATTCCAAATGCTTTCAATGAAGTGAGTTTTAAGAACATGGTATTTTAGGATTCAAAGCATAAATTGTTTTCCAAAAAGAAACTCTTCTTTAATAAAGTTACAATGTAAAACACTTTATTCCTGTCTTCTAAACATACAAGCAAAAAATAATGAGTAAAATTGATAATAATATTAATCCTAGAAGAGGAATTTATACTTTATAGAATACCTGTTTTTATAGTATCCTCCCAGACAACCTGTAAATCTGCAGTCCTGTGTAATGACTCTTCTTATTGTGTAAAAGACAACACTGAACAGAGCAGTAAGTTTCACATGATGCATCCCAAGTTACAAAATCATGGCATATTTTAGAACTAAATATCTAATTTAAATACCTCTCAAAGGACTCGAATATCTTTTTCTGTCTCTTAACTCTGACTTCTGCTCCTCATCAGCACATACTTTAAATGGTGGTGTTCTCCTGGAGCTCTGATACACACTTAGCATGTGAAACCTTTGGCACTGCTCACAGGACCGGCAGCTGGAGTTCTTCTGGCTTGACACGTCTCAACAGCTGCTCTCAGAATTATTGAAGCCAGACTCTTCCCCCTTCTACGTCTGCTCTTCTTGGGAACTGTTGATATCATGCTATCTTTCCTGCAAAAGCTGCTCTGCATCTTTCCATAATTAATGTACTTACAGTAAGGTTCCAACTTAACTCTTCCTTAACCACCTTCTCTCCTTTCTTCTCCTTCCCCAGTAACACCTAGTGGTGTTGTGTGTACTTCCATTTTGTTTTCCAGGAAGAAGTCTTCTCATCTTGGTGCTGAGACCATTATTGCTTCCCAGTGTCTGTGCATTTCTTATTAGTGTATTTAGCACACCATTAGCTTCTTACTTGAAGCTGACAAAATGATTTCTCTTGCTCTGAATTTTCCTTTCATAAACTTGTGCTAGTAAAGTACTGAGGCCATATTTTCTCTGCAATCTCTCATCATATATTTTGAAAACTATACCAAACAATTTTTTTAAGAGACAGTACACACATAGCAAATGAGACATGTCATGATGGTGACATTGAGAAGCTGCTCTGAGAGTCTGAGGAGTGGGGAATAATCCAGGCCTGGGGTGTTCAAGGAAGGTGTGGACAAGGCGCATTTTAGATCAGTCTTGAATAAACTTATAGTCGTGCTGCTCATTTAACACTTAGTTGGGTGGATAATGAAGAGTCTGAAAAATTAGTATTATTTTGGTCCCCAGGACCTGAGGAATCTCTGGTTAAGAGCTATCATGCATTCAATGCACAATAAATATTTGCTGATTAAATGAATCCACTAGTACAGTTCAATTTAGTTCTCTTCTGATAGAATAGAAAATGTAATTTTTGTGTAGGAAACAATTGCTCCGATGAGACCACTCGTATTGAGTGATGGGAATGAAGATAAAAAGTCATCTTTTAAATGAAAAAGTTATAAAAATCAGTTTATAATGAATGAGATACATATCCACAGAACTGCTTGTCCTCCGGGAATGATCTGTAATAGTGAACTTTATTCATAATTTGCTGTTTATTAAGCTATTGTGCCAAACTTTTCACATTCACATTCCCACTGATGTTCAGAGCAAACGTATATGGTACCGCCTGACACCGTCCTCATTTACAAATGAAGGGAGGCAGGTGTAGTGAGGCACAGACATTCGCACTTGATCCACACGGGAAATATATTCGACCTCCACTTTTAATCTCAGGGATAATGTACTTTGAAGAAGATAGTGTCTAGAATATAACAAAACAGAAACAACAAAAAAACTTTATCTTCATTTTGTTCCTGCTCACCTGAGAAGCATCTGTGAAGCCTGTGTTCAGCAGAGAAAATTTAGAGATTGGCAAGTAAAGTTCCTACGAGCTATTATCAAAGCCAGTGGAGAAGAGGAGCTTTGTTCTGATCCTAGAAAAGCCCTAGTTTTGTCAGTGAGGATATCCTGAGTCTATGCAGGAGCATAAGGTAATCTATGTTAATTTATGAAATACACAGTTTAACAGAAAAATCATTAGAAATATCCTATTTCTTTTGTTTATATTATATTACCAATGAACACTTTGATAGGTTGGACATTCTTATGAACTTATTTTTAATTCTACTCATAAACACTGTGAATTATATTATCAAGCCATATGTTATATTTTGATTTTCGTGGTAAGCAAACTCAAATTTCTAACTGTATATTTTTTGACATCTAAAATTTAGTTTCTTGAGATCTTGGTTATTTGATCTGCCAACTATATGCCTAGACAGGGCTATAAAGACATTTTTTCTTTGGTAACTTTTGACCTTTGACCACAAAGATACTATTTCTCAAACTTCTTTTGGCTACTTGAGACATTAAATATTTCATATATATAACAATGTATCCCAGCAACACATCCCAACAATGAATTTCAAAAGGTCATTCCTACTGCTCAGTACTTTGGTTTTAAGTAAAACTGCAATAGAAAATGTTTATAAAACGTTTTAAGTGTTAACTACAGATATCACAACACCTTTTTTAACTTAACCTAAGTTGAATATATTTTTATCTTATTTTTAAAAAAGTACACATTTTCAGAATTACTTTATTTCTTCAATTCTTACTTCTTGCTTATGGCTAATCAACCTAATTAAGAAGAGGCTTTTTTTTTAACATATTAAATGTGTTCTTTGGAAATATACAATATGCTACTCTAATGGACTGAATCATAACATAGATGATTCTAACAAACATAATGTAGAACTAAGTCAGACAGGCACCAGAGAATGCATACCTAGGATTCCACTCATATAGAAAGTTCCAAAACCAGCAAAACTATTGCTTATCCTTGAGGAGTATGTAGGGACGAGGTGAAGGCTTTAGAGACGTTTTGAGAATCCTGGTGATATTTTCTTTCTTGATCTGCATTCTAGTTACAAGGGTGTTGGTAATTTGTGAAGATCCGTCAAGCTGTATGTACTTGTGATGTTTGCACATGCTTGTATGCTTGTGATACTTCAGTAAAAAGCTGGAAATCTCCACAAATTGTCTATAGAAGATTAGACAGAGCTGAAGAGAAAATTAGTAGAATAAATATAAATATAAGGAATTCTGAGTTTATAGCACAAGGACTCAAAGAAAGAAAATTATGAACGAAGTCTTACAAGAAACTGAAAAGAAAGTGAGAATTCTACAATTACACATACTCCATTCTAATCTGCCTTTGTTACTTCTCCCATCAAGGCATAGAGTCTAGTCTGTCTCGGCAGGCATTTGGTATGTCCCTAGGACATGCTTTGACCAACAGAATGTGGCAAAAATGACACTGCTTACTTTCAAGTCTACTATTTGGAAAGCCTTGCAATCAAGTAGTCTCTAAGCTGCAAGCTGCTGTTAGGTCAACTTGTCACACTTCCACAGACTTAGTCAGTAAGGAGACAACCGGACCCAATGGTTTTAGACAGTTCATACTTCTAGAGCGGCAGGCAGCTTGAACTTCACGCTCTCACAGCCTAAGTCCCACAGGGGTGATTCAACAGGGGCCTTGGTGAATTCTGAACACACGGCTAATCTGTTTCCTGCTTTGGAAATCCACAGTCTCATCAGGTGATGCTACAAAACTTGCCTACACTTCACTCCAAAGGAGACATTGTATTTGTTACTTTGGGATTTAAGAAAGTCTTCCCTGAGAGCAAAGTACTATCTTACCCTTACACTTTAGACAAAGGGTCTTAAGTTGTCTATAAATGCCATCCATGTAGCAGTGTCAGGGATTCAGGGAGGATTGTCTCTCAGCAGCAATGTCTGAATGCTTCTACATTCATGTAAAAAGGACCAGTCTAGCATCTCGAGGATGAAAGGGCATGGCGGGAAATCTGGAGCCGTTCCATCTGCAGACTCTTATAAACAAGTGGAAGAAACTCTCAGCTGAATTCAGCTCAAGTTGCTGACTCACATATGGTGAGTAAAAAACTAAGTGTTTGAATGATTTGTCACACAGCATTAGTAGCTGAAAAAAAATACAGAGTTAAGAATCACAGGAAAAAATATATCTCAAGCACAGATGGCTACTTTGAAGAATAGTTATGGGTTGTTTGGTACAAAGTGATTATCAATAATCTCATTCTTCTTCTGACAATTTTTGTAAAGATACTTTCCAGAAGCTATTTGGAAAAATATCTGTTCCTGTATGTAAAACATTTTACATTCTGATTAGTCAATGGTTCTTTATTATAAGTGGCTAAGTATAACTAATGAAACACATTTTTATAGATATAAGTATTTTTTTCAATTTTTTTCATTAAGATTTTGAACCAATAAGAGATGTCATTAGAGTATACCTCCCAAGCCTATGCACATACTTGTTAATAATTCCTGCATTTGTTTGATATGAACCCGGTGAGTTCAGCTGTGAATTTTTTTTTCTTTTGGTTTGTGGTTGAATGAAGTGGAATACTTGAATCTTATCATTATGGAGAATGTTCATTTATTCAACAACCGTGCATTGTCCATAATTAGCAAATAACACTAGATGAAAAATGAATAGCCCGCAAGACCCTCCTCTGTCTCTATGGCCTTCCCTTCATTGTACTCTCCTTCAGTCACTCTGCTTCTACCATCTTAGCCTCCTTACTGTTTTTTAGTGACAGAAGGTTGTCCCTTTTTCCTGAAATGTTCTGCTTCAGTACAACTGCATGACAGGCTTCCTTTTATCTTTCAGCCCTTTGGTCAAACATCACTGCATCAAGAACTCACTCCTTAACCACCCAGCTTAACATGCATCACTCCCTAAATCACAATTTCACATTTTTTCCCATGGCACTTTATCACCATTAACAGATAATTTTTTAAAAAGTGTTTCATTTTTTCCCCTTATTATCTGTCTTTCTTCCTGAAAATAAGCCTCAAAAAGGCATTTAAAAAATTAGTGTAAAGTTCTTAGTGCTTGAAACAGTTCCTAAGTCATAGCAGGTGCACAAAAATATTTGTTGAATGAATGAATGCATGAATTAAAATGTACAACCAGACTCTGATTTCTAAAAAGAATTTCCAATACTATAGTGGCTTATAATAAAGTTTTATTTATCACATTATCTAGGGGATCTGATCCATGTTTTCTCACTCCTGCAGCTAATGGAGCCTCCATCATCAGACACATCGCCTGCCAATATGGCAAGGAAACAGGGATTAAGCAAACTCACACTGATTCTTAAACTCTCCCACTCGGAAATAATGAATAGAAAATTCAATCACATTTCATTGTCCACAGGTAGGTAGGTTGTATCCACCATGTGCCAAAAGAAGACTGGCTGTGATAATGGGAGAGATGGTGTTTGTATAGGGTGGCTAGGGAGGGCCTCTTTGAGAGAGAATAGCATTTGAACTGAGTTTAGGTTTTTTGCTGGAGGCCAACAACCAGGGTATTCTAAAACATGATTTAGATCCCAGTTCTGTGTGTGAATGAAAAATATTGCCAGCCATATCGGTAAACAAAGAATGCTGAGGCCATTAAGTCATCAGCTGCTACTGCCACCCCATAGTGAGCAGAAGGAGCTCAGAATGCAGACAAGCAGGCAGCCAGCCTCTGCAGCCACCCCCAGCGGTGCACCCTAAGGGAACTCATGATGTGAAAGAACAGGAGACTGACCCTAGATAGCTAGGTGCATATAAAAGGAATGATTTCAGTGAGCCTGGAACTTTGCACCTTCCCTAAAACAGAAAAGTGCTAAATTCTTTAACTTGAGATGTCTGGTTTTCTTTAACTAACAGTAATCTTTTGATGTTCTGACTACCTGGTCTTTGTTGTAAAAAAAAATCCTATATATCCTGGCTCCTCCCTTACCTCTTCAGAGCAATTTGAAGGTAGTTCAGAGCTATCTGAGAGGCTGTCATCCTGGGCTGAGTCCTCAGAAAGTTTGCTGAATAAAACATAACTCTCAACTTTCAGGTTGAGCATTTTATTTCAGTCGAACTATATTATCTGTGAAAAATTAATAGAGCTACCCTTACCTCTTAGAGTTTACTGCGTTAAATAATTCATATGGCACACTTAACCCAGTGTCTGAAAAATAGTAAATCCTCAAAAATGTTACTCATTATTAATATAATTATCACTGACATTTAAAATCATTTTGAATTAAATGGTAAGTCTTCCTTAAAATAATGAAATACGAAAGTATATGATATCTAAAGGGACTGGATCAGTGTTTAGGTGGATTTTGTCAGAAAGACCATCCACGGTTGTAGGATCATCTTGTAAGAAATAAATTTTGAGCCATGTTTGGTTGAAACACTGGTACATGATTGGCATGTAAGATGTGTAATGCTCTTGAAATCAGAGCAATAATGGGAGAGTACATGGAACATATTGAAGCAAGTGAATTCTCAAACACCAAGCAGCTAAGCTCTGCTAGAAATACGGCATCAAATTTGTATTCATAATTTATATTTTATAACCCACCTGCTACCAACAGTAGCCTGAGGTATTAGGAGAAATATATTGCTCAGTAATAACAGTTAATGCCAGAGACAGAGAAAGTCAACAAAGGACCATCCTTGATTACTTTGAAGTAGATTACGAATTTTAAAAAGGTGGCCACGTGTGGGCATGTACTATAAGCTGCAATGCTTTGAAAAAAGATTAATATGGTAATATCAGTAACTGTATAATGCCAAAGTAGTGACTACCAATGAGGAAGAAAAATCACTGTTATTGGACTATAGGAGGAAATTACAGGAGAAGAAGCCCGTAAAGATAGTTTGGAGGAAATTTTGATTTGATGCATTTACAATGAAGAAAGGTGATGATGAATTCACACACAGAAGTAAATAAATAGAAGAAGTAAAACTCTCTCTAACATCCTGTGCCTCTTGTATTGTTTTATCCTCAATAATCAAAGTTTAAGATAATTAGGCATGTTGGTTAAACACATACTATTCATTAATAAAGTAATTACCATAGATTTCCAGAGTAAGGTAAGAGTCTATATCTTAATACCTGATTTATTATGCAAGGACATTACGTTCTTTAACTCCTTATTGCAACTCATGAGCATTGCTGGAATTTGGCTCACAGAATTACCGGAAAGACTACTTGAAGTTATGTTACACAAAAAGGAGTTAAGAAGCTGATTGCTTATAATCATATGATACCAATGAGTGTTTCACTAACACTGATTATTAAGGAGCACAGTGTGACTTACGTTTCCATTTTCACTTAACACGTTTTATCTACGTGTTTAGTTGTTTATGGATATGAGAATTTATTTAGCCATTCACTGAGATCTCAGTTGTAGCTCTGACATTCCTGACTTATCTGAGCTTTTTCCACCTCAAGTTTAAGGGAAAAGAAAAATTACCATTCCTCAAGGCACTAAATTACTTTCAGTGTTACAATTTCTAGTCCTTTGTCTCTCCTTGATTCTCTGACATTTTTGTCATGTCTCCTCTTTGTAGTGCACTTAAGCAGAGCTATTTTGATTAAATGACTCCCCAAGAGGATGGCGATTATAATACAATAGTCTTGCAAACAGGTTACTCTTGAGTACATATTGCCATTATGCAGTGCAGATATAACATCAGTATTTCATAAATGCATGTTTCTATGAAATCTGCCAAGTAGATGAATATCTCTTTCATTGTTCCTGACATCACTGACTTATAAATAATAAAGTGAAGCTCAAATTGTTTATTTGCAATGGAACAGCTCTGAGAGAAATTTCAGTTATCAATGATATAGTAACCTCAAGAAAAGACAGGAACTTTAAAATTACAGTGAACACCATCTGAAATAATTCCCCTTAAATTGGGCAATTGCTCAAAATTGCCATAAATCAATTCTCCAAATCCAATAGAGATAAAATGAGTGGTGAGTACATTCTTACTCAATTCACTTTTTTTTTTTTTTAGATTCAATCTGCTTCAGTGTTTTGGAATTAAGATCACACTAGATGACTAGATGGGTGAAGTAATTACCAATTAGCACAGTTTCACCAGGGCAGGGCCCTTCACTACTTGTCAGATTCTTTATTCGTCTGAGACATTGGTTTGTACTTTTTTAGAACAGCTCCCAGGAGCAGTATTCTTCCTTCCTTATGTCAAATGATCACTATCGTTACACACTTGGAAAACTTCAGATATTAAAGTAAAACATGGGGAAATTTAATTGTCTTAAGAATTGGACTTTTAAAGTAAAATAAAGCCAAAAACAGAATTTTTATCAGTGTGATTAATTATGAATCTCTTCCCACTTTTCATGTAGTTAGCATTTTAGTAAAGATCATTGTTTGTTAAATCTTTAGCACATAAAAGGCCAATGAAGCCTGAGTTCAGTTTTAAAATTCCCATTTTATATAACTAACTTACTCCCCTGGCTTCAGAAAAATTAAAAATTCTTAAACAGATTAAAATGTAAGCAAAGCTACAAAGTTTCATTTATGCCAGAATAATAAATTCTATAGATCAAATATATGACAGTGTGACTATATCCTTGAAATACACACAAAAAATAGGGAAATAGTAGCTACATGAGGTGATGGATAAGTTAATTAGCTTTCTAGTGGTGAATATTTTACTACATATGCATATCGAATCATCAAGTTGTACACTTAAATATATACCATGTTTACCTGTCAGTTATACCTCAGTAAAGCTGGGAAAAATTAAAGTAAGGGAAGCTGTAAGTCAGTGACAAAGTACAACAAACTTATTTCTTTGAGGAACAAATCACTCAAACTATTCTGTGATGCATATTTTCTCAAAATGCTTCCTTCTGAAAGACAAAAGTCCACAAGTCCTTTTAAGTGTATTAATTTGAGCAGAACCTGGTGGTTGGTTTTGAGAGAATAACACACTTTGTTAAGAAGTTAAGAACTTAGATTTTCTTTTTTTTTTTAATCTCCTTCTTGGGTTAGGGCTAACAACAGAAACCAAAGAGAATGACAACAGAACTGCAGAGCTAGTTATAGGAAATAAAGACGTATCTTTGATCATTTAGCCAATTAAAGCTAAAAATAAAATCTGGAGGTTTATTTTACTTGCTATTTTCTTTTACCTAAAACTAGTAAGTTCATTGTGGCTGTGTATCTATCTAATTTTACATAATTTTTTTTGTCTGGAAGGACATACTTTACTTATTAAATAAGGCATTTCCAAATTTTCAGCAATTTAGGGAAAGGAAAGTGAATAAGCATTCAGATTTTTCCACTGCAATAAATGCCAAGTACATTTAACTAAAACATTTGAAACGTACACTTAGTTTCTATAATTTTCTGAACTGTGATTCTATATTAATGATGAATAAGATCAATAGTAAGGTGGAGAAAGTAGCTGCCTCAAGGATAAATTTATTTATTTTTATTTATTTATTTTTGAAAAAAAAATTAAAAGAAAAGGCTTCTGTATCCTAGATTCAACCCAGTTGACAGGCCAATACCGAAACCGATTAACTTCACTTTCATCAATCCTTCATCATTTTCCCTGTGATCCCATAGCTATTACAGTCTCTTTTGACTTGACCAAACAAGAAAACTGAAAAAGAACATTTACAGTATATCTAAATTAATGAAACCAGGGGTAGAAAAAGAAGCACTGTGCCACTTGAGATATTTTTGTTCTCATAAAAGATAGAGGTGCTCATGAGGTCAAGAGCTCTTTTGGTTATAACTTCCAAGCATTCTAGCAATAAGAAAAAAAAATTCTATATTTTACCGTACTTCTTAAAATTCTTCTTTTTTTTTAACTATTCTATTTGTAGCACTCTTGAAAATACAATAGACACCAAAAAAAACAACTTTTGCTTTTCTCTTGACTGACTATAAAAATTCTGAATATTTTCAGAAAATCTCTTATCATTTTTCAGTTTGCTGTCAGTCTTTGTAAAATGACTACTGAAAATGTTCTGCATATTGTGTGTTTTAAGTATATTTTACACTTATTTTCACATGAAAATTTTTTCTCTTATTTCATACCAACATTGAAATATGTCAAGAAAAATTTTAAATGTGTAGAAAATGGTATTAAAATTCATATATTGAGATATTTATCATTTGATTTTCCATTGTCATTGTTAATTTCATGTTACTTTTAATCTTAGGTAAGATTTTATCTAATAAAATTTCATTCCCTATATAAAATATGATGTAATGTCATTAACTTTATAGCAGAATTGTTTTAATATACTAATATTGCAAACCCAGAGTATTTAAAACTGTAGGACATTTATTCTAATGCTGTGACTTTAAGATTTTTAATCTCTTTGGGTTTTAAAAAAAAACTATACCTTCAAATATTATCATGAATACACAAAGTTAAAAGTAAAAATCAAGGTTAGAAATGGAAGCTAAACTTACTAAAGTTTATACAAGTATCCTTTGCTCTAAATAAAATTGCGATTAAGTATCATTTCTTAGGGAAAAGAATTCACAGATGTTCTATCTGCTTAAGAATATCATTTTGATGCTGGTACTAATTGGTAGATTGTTTTTTGTTTTTCTCTCTTTCCATCCTCTTTTTTTCTTTTTTATTCTGAATACATATGTATTCAATTACAGCAGAGTTATGTGAAATAATCCACGTTTCAGAAGAACTATTATTTCATAAGTGACAATATTTATTAGTTCCTATCACATTCAGAATCTTTTTTTGTAAGTGAACATTCCTAGCATGTAAAACTATGTAGCAAAATAAAACACTTTTACAATATTATCAGTGTTACTGTTATTATTATAAAACTTTTATAATATTGTGATACATTTAAAAATTAAGAAAACAATCACATCATATATGGCTATATTCTCAGTGAAATAACTCATTTTTCCACACATTTCCTTTCAGACTCATCCCACATGCATTTTTACATTGTCACTTCCAGTTAATACTTTTGTTTTCATTTTACATTTGACCACAGATATTTTTTCCCTGTTTTCCAATTTCTATTCCTGGCTTATGATCTTAACACTGATCTTTCAGTATTAAGGCTGTTACTCACCAGTTTGGCTCTGCTCATTTGGAGAATTCACGACTGCCCAGCCAGCCTCAGAGCAGCAGCATTCTTCCCCCACTCCCCCAACGTAAGTGACCATAGACATGCCCTACTGCTTTCCAGTTCAGGGTAAATTTTAGCCCACTGATGTTGAAAGGTAGCAAAATATGCCACTTTGTTATATTGCTTATTTTGCGCTGAAGGCAGTTAAAAACTAGCAAGTACTGGGTGAGGGTTTTTTTTCTGAACTCTTCTTATCTGCCTAAAGACAGATTGACCAAAAGGCATTCAAGTTGTCATAAATTGCCTCCTGGGAGTTTCATCAACCAGGGTAGACTGACTCATCACAGGAGAGGAGACTAAACTTTGATACCACACCCAAACTTTGTCACAAACTATCATATCTCCCATCTGTTTTTCTAAGGGCCTGTTCATCTTTCCTAAAAATCATTTACTCTCCTCTAGGAGGCCTATATCCTCTTCCTCCTTCCCAACAAGGTGTTTAAGCCTGAATTCTAAGCCACCTCTTTAAGTTACCAATTTTTCTTTAGGTATCTCCCATGTACACATGAGGTATACATGCTAATAAACTTCTGATTGTTTTTCTCCTGTTAATCTGCCTTTTATCAGAAAGGGTCTCAGCTGAGAACTCAGAGCTTGAAGGGGAAAATATTTTTCTTCCCTACAATGTTTATGTGTTAAATTATTACATCCTTTGCTCTAGTATCTTATATAACCACTATCTTCTGGCACTGTCTTCAAGGAAATACATAAAAATTAAACCAAACTTATTTTTCTATTTTTTAAAGTAATAACAATTCTTAAACTTAATTTAAAAATATGATTTACAATAGTATCAAAACTACAAAATACTGCCGTATAAATCTGGTAAAAATTAAAATCTCTAAAATAGCCCAAATGACACTGAAATAGAACATAGTTGGAGGGGTAGCACAGTCTAATTTTTACACATATTATAAAGCTATAGTACTCAAGACAGTGTGGTGCAGAGGTTAAGATAAACAAATTAATGGAATAGGGTGCTTAAAAATAGGCTTTTTTCAGATTTTGTTTTCAAACTTTTGACAATTGATTTTTGTCAAAGGCAAAATGGCCATTCATTGAGCAAGGCTTGTCTTTTCAATGAATAACACTCAAATATTTGGATAATAATTTGTAAAAAATCTGAAATTTAATCCATATTTCATACTACTACAAAATTAACTCAAGATGGATCATAGATCTAAATGTAAAACCTAATGCTACAAAACTTCTAGAAAAAACACAGGAGAAAATCTTCGTGATCTTGGGTTATGCAAAGATTTCTTAGCCAAGACACCAAAAGCACAATCCATTTTTCAACAAAAATTTTTAAAAGAGAGAGAAACTAAGAATGTTTGCTCTTTGAAAGACACTGTCAAAAGAACTGACTGGAAAAAAATGTTTGCAAAGTATATATTGGATAAATAAATTGTACTTCAAATGTATAAAAAACTTTTAACAGTCTATATAAAAAAACCAATAAAAATGGCAAAATATTTAATATTTAATTTAATATTTACACAGAAACTTTACCAAAGAAAATCTCCCATGTATTGGTTAGAGTTTAATCAAAGGAAGAGTATACTACATTCAGGGAACTTCAGGTTGTTTTAATTATGTTTCTATCATTCAGATCTAAAAATTTAAACATACTTCTACTGATTTCTTGTTGGGCTTTATACAGATGAGACAAGTAGACTGGTTTCCAAATAGATAACTTGGTTAAACAACAAGAAAAAAGAGCTGGCTCATTAGTTAATAAGAGTTTATTAAATTTTTAGTTCATATAAAATATCCATTCTTCTAGTAGGCATTTTTGGAGACCACAGTTAGTTGAGAAAAATAAAGGAAAACTTGATTTTCTTGAAACAATACAATACCATATTTACATTAGTTTATACCACTTAATTAATCCCCCTTAGTTTTATTGCCAACATGAGCACTTTTATATTGCAGTGTCCAAACAAAAAGCAAGATATCTGGCAAAGTTACCAAGTGGGGTATACTTGCTGCTCAAAGCTGTATATTTGATCAAAAGCCTTTTAAATTGAATCTGATTTTTAAAATTGCTATTATTCCCTTTTTTCATCAACTTTGCTTGAATAAATTTTAGTCATTTAGGAACACAAAAAGCTAAATGTTTCCCAGTGTTTTATTTAGTACAGACCTTAAGCTTTGGGGAGTGATTTTATTTTTTTATTCCAGATATAATCATGCTGATGCTATTTGTCATGGAACAAAACTGGACAGCTTTGTGTTTTAAAGCCAGCCCTTTCTATCAATCATTCTGAAAGAACAATGAGATTAGCACTGCTGGCTTCACATTATTGATTATTCTTAAAGTTATGATTCCAAAAGTTCAATGTGATAACATAACCTTATTTCACTGATCAAAAGGTTAAGGAAAAAGGTTAACACTTTTTATCAACTCACCAAATTTTGGCATAGCCAAATTGCATGTTAATTCAATATATTGTTTTTCAAATTTTCAAATATATTTTGAAATTAGAAAACTATTAAAATTTAAATTGTATTTAGTTTTCTTTTTCTTTAGATTAATTGTATTTACTTTTCTCCATGTAATGTAGTAGTAAGAAACAGCATCACAATACTACTTTATTTTGATCAGTATAAGATATTCACAATTAATCTTACAAAGTTAAGTTTTAAACCTCTAAGCCATGTTCCCCCCCAAAATTTGAATTAGTAGCATGATAAATGAATTATGCTATCCTTTCTCTCTATTACATCCACTTACACATACAAGGCAAAATCTGGAGAGCTAAAACTCCAGGTATTTTCATTATTATTAATAAAATTTTAATGTTCTCTAACCATAACAGCAATGTGCTATCTTTTGTAATATAAGAATTATGTTTGACACAACATTGTAAAATGATTATAAATCAATAAAAAATTTAAAAAGTTAAAAAAAAATTATGAAACACAATCCTTGAACACATATATGCAACTTCAAGGTTCTTCTTCAAACATTTGGATATCAAAAAACATTTTTGGAAAAAAATGAAAAATATCAACATAAGTTACCATCTTTTAAATTTTTGTGAAAGACATCAAAATGTACAAACAAAATATTACTGTTCAATAGTACTATTGCTTGATAGAAGCAACAGGGAGACTTGGTCAAAGGGTACACATTTTGTTACAAGACAAACAAGTTCTGAGGATCTAATTTAGAGCACAGTGACTATAGTTAACAATATGGGATTACAGTTTGGTTCAGCCATTATGGAAAACAGTATGGAGATTCCTCAAAAGACTAAAAATAGACCTCACCATATGATCCAGCTATCTCATTCTTGGGCATATATCCAGAGGGACTTCTAATTTGAAAAGATACATATCACCCTAATATTCATAGCAGCACTATTTACACAAGACATGGAAACAATGTAAATGTGCATCAACAGACGACTATATAAAGAAGCTGTGATATATTTATACAATGGAATACTACTCAGCCATAAAAAAGAATAAAACAATACTGCTTGCAGCAATATGGATGGACCTGGAGATCATTATTCTAAGTGAAGTAAGCCAGAAGAAAGAGAAAGAAAAATATATGATATCACTTATATGTGGAATTTAATAAAAAAAAAAAAGAAGAAAGGAAAAAGAAGAGACTAATGAACTCATCTACAAAACAGAAACAGATTCACAGATATAGTAAACAAACCTAAGGTTACCAGAGGGGAAAGGAGGAAGGAGGTAGGAAGGGATAAATTGGGAGTTTGAGAATTACTAATATTAATCACTATATATAAGATAGATTAAAAAATACAAATTTCTTCTGTATAGCCATGGGAACTATATGCAATACCTTGTAGTAACTTATAATGAAAAAGAATATGAAGACAAATATATGTATGTATATGAATGATTGAAACATTATGCCATATACCAGAAATTGACACATTGTAACTGATTATATTTCAAAAAAAATACTGTATTATGTACTTGAAGTTGTTGAGAGAGTAGATCTTAAATGTTCTCATCATACAAACACAAAATAATAAGGTAAATATGTGGGGCAGTAGATTAGTTAACCAGCCTTATTGTAATAATTTTGCAATGTACGTATGTATATCAAATTATCAGGCTATACACTTAAATTTATACAATGTTATATGTCAAGTACATCTCAATAAACTGGATGAAAAGGGAATAGGGAATTTTAAACCAAAAAAATGGGAAGAATACATATTTTTTAAGGTGAATTTGTATTTAAAATTCACCTTGTCCTTATTCCTCTCCTTTGTCAGCATACATGGACAAATAAAACAAAGGAACAAACTAACAAATATATTGCCATTGATCAGCATAGCATTTAGACAGCAAAAGAACCATGGTAATCATGCATTCACCTTCCAATTAAGCCTTCTCTCTGTTGCCCCTCTTTTACAGGTTCTAATTTGTACAGCTGCCCATTGTCAAGTTACACTCTGTGACTTTTGATTTAATGTATTTTTCATTGAGTGGTTTTAGTTTCACAGAAGTAAGTACACTTACTCTTCCTTATCAGCATCCATGGGGCTAGGTCCCAGGAGGCTCGGGGATACTAAAATCCATCAGTGCTCCAATTGGCCTTTCCTATCCCATCTGCAGCCTCAGCATCCGGCATCCACAGATTCAACCAATATGGATCGGTAGTATTTTCCATCCTGGGCTGGTTGAATCTGCACGTGGGAAACTGGTGGATACAGAGGGCTGATTGTACAGTTATCTTCTCCATGTTAGACCATCTTGACACAGTCTTTACATTTGTGTTATTTAGCATAGCTGGAGGTAAAAATGACAAAACATGGAAACTCAGTCCTCTAACCATTAAAATATACGCTATGCATTACATCGTCTTTACCTTTGACTCCATTTCACATTCCTTTATTTTTTAATTACAGCTAATAATACGACTTCCTCCATGATTTGCATTTATGAGAACATCCATTGTGAATATAAGAAATACTTCTGTGACTTTTCTATTTTGGAGCTGGAAAGAACTTTATAAACATTAAATAATGAATTCTCACAAAACTCAAGGCAAAGTTTAATATTCTTGTTTTATAACCAGGGAAATGAGAACAGAATGCTAAAGTTACTTACTGAAATGCATTAGATCAAGTGGCTGCCAGACCTAGGCTGAGCACTTTTAGTGTGAGCCCAGATTTGTAGATGCTGTAAATGAACTATATGTTAGAAGGATTACGGAATATCATTTGCAATTAATGTGCTCAGAGTTCTTGAAAGGATTATATCCTTGCTTTGTATAAGCAGCTGAATAACATGGTGTAACTTTTGGAAGGAATTGAAACTTTGGTAAATTTCATTATAAGATAACACAAACCACAAGGTTTTTTCATTCTCCTTTTTCCTTACATTTTTGGCATAAATCAGTGATTTTTGAGCTGAATTTCACATATCACTGAATTCCACATTCTATTTTTCAAATTTTACTTCTCACATTCAAAGGAGGAACTTCAGTTACTTGAGTAAAGCTCATACAAGTGATAGAATTTTTTTTAAAGATACTACAGTATACCAATATTTGTGGATAGAAAGGGACAGATTTCCTTATAAAACTGATTTTATTTCCACTCAATGTAGCTACAGTTATAGGGAAGGGGAAAATAATGTCTTAATAATGTGAAAACTCATTTCAAAAACAGTTTACTCCATGCTGACCTAAGCAGATGAAAAATCTACCTTAAATGAGAAGCTAATACAGAAGTATGAAGTTTGGAAAACATTTTTTCTCTTTTTCGATATGCCCCCTCTAGCTAATCAAGGATGGAGATTCCAGTAAAAAGAGCAAAAAGAAGGGTAATAAAAAGGCCAGTAAAGAGAGCAAAAAGAAGGGTAATTAAAAGGAGCTAGATTTTAAGTTACAGGTGGCCTGTAGGCCTGAGTTTTCTCACACAAAATCAAAATACTCATTTCATACTTTTCTGTCTATTGAATAACGGAGGGTGAGTGGAATGAAAGAATCTTGGGTGTCAGAGAAAAGAAAATGTAAGCTGAGCTTTTGGACTCTAAACTTTCAAAAAATAATTACCTATTTCTCTTCCATTTCTACATCTCCTGTTTTTCTGACACATAAACATACACCTTTCTGCTGATGACTCTAGGCATATTTATATTGTGATGAATAATTAATTTGATGTAAGTGCAAAGATTTAAGAACAGGTCTTTGCAGGCATCGTCTGAGGTTTTAAAGCTAAACAAGGACTTTTTTCTTTTAGTTACAGCAAACATATTTATACTAATGAGAGCTTTATCTGACTTATTGCTTTTGCCTCAGATTCACTCACTGCCATTTCACTTTAAAGAATACTGGAGTGTTTTATTTTTTCCACTGCTGATTTTTTTTTTCCACTCTCTAAACTCCCACCACTTTGTTACATGATGATGAATTTTAAAAGTGAATAGCAATAAAATTTCAAATTGAAAGAAAGTTTGAAAAGAAATATTTTCCTAATGGAAGTTTATTATGATTTGCAAAGAAAAACATTTCAATTCTATCTTGACCTTTGGTTGGACTTCTAGATGATCTTACAGGAGCCTTCAAGTTCAAGTATATTAAAAATTATGTAATATTAACTTTATAATGGTAATATAATTATATTTTGAAAAGTAAAACACTTTTAAAATTATTGATATTCACAGTAAAAGCTGATATTCTGAAACTTCATTCCACAAAGAAATATGAAGACAGTGAGAGAACATATATCATTTAATAATCATCTGGTTTTTATTCCTACCTCATGGAACATCCAGTACAGGTATGTCTATAGTACATATAATTTTATATTAGATAATTGGCCAAGTATGGAATGTATAAAAAGAGTCAAACTTTGCTGGAAGTGAATTTACTATAAAATGACTAAATAGCAAAGGATTCTACTCTGAAATAATTTCCAAGGGCATGATAATAATTCAATTTATCATTTTCATAATTGTTCCTGAATTGTGAATTCAGGGACACATTAAGCGATCATATAGGGCATTGTTAAGTATTTATCACACAATAAATAAATATTTATTCATTTTGTGTGAAGCAGCACCTGAATTTTTATCTAATAAATTTAGTATTATGTATTACTCTAATACTGTTTTCTAACTCTACCTTAAATAACTTAATGGGATCTACATTGCACAAAACAAATTAAAATTCACATACTATGTGTAATATTAGGGGAAATGATAAAATTAATTAATTAATCAGCGATTTAAATATCTTCCCTCTCTACACTACCTCCTGATAATTAACAAGCTACATCTTATGGGAGACATAGTGACAATGTTTATTAAAACACAATTTCCAATTCAAAAATTTTTTTACTGTAGTTAATTCATAAAATAATTAGTAAAAGCATTTGTTTTCCACCTTGAAATGGATAAAATAAATAGTTGATTTACTTTAAACTCTCCTAGGTAAATTATATTTTATGTTCCAATCCCAATGCATTGGCAAAATTTTCTGGAAGTATTATTTTGAGAAGACTGTGAAATCTACCTTGACTCAATATAACAGAATAGAATGAAAGAAGTGCTATCCTTTCAAAGTAAAAATAGAAAATGTATGATATATGAATCATCTGTATGTTATTTCAAACTTGAGTCAATCTAACTAGTGTATAAGTACATTAATCATTAACAAATGAAGCAAAAATAGTCCTCCAAATGGCAACTTATTATTTGACAATATTTCTTGCCATATTGTTTATATATTGAAACTTGCCAAATAAGAAAGACAGTGATGTTTAATAAATTATTCCTTGTACTCTGTAGAGTTGCATATCCAGTATTATACCTTTAAATTCTGGTTTCTCATCAACATTTAATTGCTCAATTCACATTCCTCTGACTCTGAAAATAACCAGTTTATAAACTATAAGGAAGGGAACGAGGTTGAGAATGGAGGCGGCCTTTTTATGATCTTTTCCTCACAAAATAAAGATATAGTACTTTTTGCTACATATTGATATATATTTATGTATAGATAATATTATATGAGAGTAAATGTAACTTGTTTTATCCATTTAATTTAGTTGTATTCACTCTGCATGACTAATCATATAGAAAAATATCTATTTTGGGGTTGATCTACATAAAATGTAAAAAAAAACCTTCCCAAGTCATACATTAAGTAGACTCCATTAGTGACCTGAGATGCGCTCACGCCTGTTAAACTTTTGTAAAATATTTCCAGTGCTCTAGGATCCGACAAGACCATTATAAGTTAATTTAGCATGCAATATTTTTGCAAATACGTACAACTTTTATTATTTTCAGGAATTAAAAGTCATTCATAAAAGTGGTTTACATAAAACAAGTTTAATTAAGTAATTTGTTCATTCCCCTGTGACAGTCTTCACACATGACTGAAGATGCAGGCAGAATAAGCATCATCATTTTTAATAATTTCAACATGTTCTGCTAAACGCAGAGAAATGCAGTTGTAATTAGGAAAGAAATGTAATAAAAACCTCTGCTACAGAAGTGTTATTGAAATATGTTATTAAAAATGAAGTACACACTTGATGAGTGAGGCTAGGTAGCCACATTTCGTACTTTAAAATCAGGGTAAATAAAAGAACAAAATATTCAAGGTGTGTGAGCATTGGTTGCTTTGAATTTCTCATAAAAGTTGCCTGATTTCACAAAGGCAATAATTACGGTCACATGGACAAATTAAATGCATGTGGGAGAAAGAACTTTTACCAAAGACAACCTTTTTTTAAAGTAATATTGTTGAATATTAAGCACTTGCTACTGAAGACTCCAAAGGGAAAATATTAGCTGTATAGAATCCAGACAAACTAAATATGAAAGAATTAAGTTATAATCATTTTATGGTGGAAGTAGGTTAATGTATATTTATACAATTAAGCAAACATTTTGGATATCATTGTAAAAGAGTCTTTTAGTCTCATGTTACTTGTTCTCAGAGCCAATCAACCATATACATAATAATATTTTGGGGAATGCTGAGGTGACTATCAACTTTATCTGACATATTTTCCCCAATAGTTTATCATTACTTTTCTATAGTTTTGTCAGGAGTTATGCCTTTTCTTTAAGTTCTCTGTTCTAATGTATTTTACCTAGTATTTTTAAAATAATGATGTATAAATCCCAGAAAAATATATTGAATGTGAATGGGTTTGCCTGTTTGAAGGAGAAGGGAAAAGAACCACAAGGGCACTAGGTCAAAGGAAACAGTACTAACCAACTTGGTATATCTTGCTGGGTAAAGCTGGTTACTTGCAGCCTCCATTTCCAACTGCTTAAATTTTCACTGTACTTAGCAACTTTTTTCCAGATAATTGAAAATTATGCCATGTGTCTCTGAAATTTACAACTTACAGCAGTGAAAATTTTTTTAGCATAATAATAATTATAATATTGTCCTAAAGCACATAGTTCAAAATTCCCCCTAGATAATGGAGGATCTTGTATGAATGAAATCAACAAGTAATACCAAACCTAGGTAATTTTGTGAATATTAATAAAGACCATTGACTAAGGCCTTCGGTACCCCAGGCATTGGGCAAAGCTTTTTGCATATATTATCTCTTTAATTCTCCTCACAGTTCTATGACATAGAGAATTTTATCATCATTTTCCATATTTGGAGTCTGAGTCAGAAAGAACATTGGCTAAAGTCATACAATTAATAAATTAAAAAGCAGAGCTTTGTACTTAGGTCTATTTAGTCTGAATATCAGTATTTTAAAGCATCTTCTAAGCATAAACTCTCATGTTTCACCAGACTCAAATCTCTGCTTTTGCATGACCTGATATAATTTCCTTTATTTTGGGGAAAAAAAAAACTAAATTGGAGAATTAAATATTGTGATCTCATGTAAGTTTTTTGTATTTATATACAACATGAAATACTATTTTTAAAAAAATATATTGAATTTTTAATTTAAAAAATTAAAACAAAGAAATAGATATTAAAATAAGGATCAATATTCTAAGGATATATACATCTATATTTATATAATTTATTAGCTAATTTAACAGCCTGATGTTGTTAAATGAATACCATGTTTATATAAAGATAACATACTACACCTCATAATCTGTATCTCATTTTGATACGAAAACCTGCTGTCACAGATGGAGGGGAACTAGAAATGACATCTTTCAAGCATAATTGGAATTGTAAATACCAGATCCTACATGTGTACATAACATCATATGGGATACTGAAGTCATGAAAATTACCTAAGCCAGAGTAGAGTAGTAGCCCTTAATTGTTACTTTTATTTTCTTTGAGGTTCATACTTGTTTACGATCCTATCCTATTGTATACATTTTGTCAGTTATTTCAAACAGCATTTTGAAATCTTGCAAAAAAAAATGGAAGGAAAGAAAACAAGGAAAGTGAGAGAGGAAGAAAATAAGAAATGTAGGTACTTAGTTCAACATCAAACTGAGAACAAATTTCAGACAGTTGCTTAGGCTCTCTCTCAGATATAACCATGCAAGAACAGGAAACTAGAAAATGTGTGCAAAAGTCAAGTGAAACAAAAGACAATAGAAAGAGTCCCACAGCAATCCAGTTAATAAAGGTTTTAGGTAAGGTCTCTAAACATATATTATGATAAATTTATTCTATGGAAAATTATTCAAAAAAATTTTAAAGAGGATGAATGACTGCTATACTCAAGAATATGAAGAATCTTACAGGCATAATATTGAGTAAAGGAAGACAAACTCAAAAGGCACATGTTGTATGAGTTCACTGTATGAAGTTCAAAACTGTGGAAAATCTATATTGCTAGATATCTAAAGATATTTGCCTGGTAAGGGCCATGAAAGAGCTTGTTGAGATATCAAATAAATTACATATTTTGATCTATGTGATGGTACAAGTTTTTATACACAATAGTTAAATATGTGCATTAAGTACTACTTCAATAATACAATAAAAGTGGATACCATCAATAATTATATTTCAAATAATATAAAATATAGGTGATATATATAATTTTAAATATGTATATGAAAGATAAAACTCCACAGAACAATGAAACATGCCAAAGATTACATAAGAAGAAACTGAAAAGACAAATATTCTAATGTACCAAACAATCTGTGTCAACAACCAAGTGATTTATTTCTCAAATATAAAACTGGTACAAATAGAGTTTCTGGTGACTATACATAAACTTTTAATTAATAGCTCCAAATATATCCAATGTGTTCCCAATTTTCTCTCAAATCATTTATAACTTAACATATCTTATTATCAGAACAGTATAAGAAATGAAAATTAAATAGTGGTTTCCTTCATGAACATGGAATAAAAAAAGCATGAACTTATTATTAATAAACCAAGAAAATTAGTCCAAGAAAATATGCTATCTATAGCATATAAATATTATGAAGATCAAGTTAAGCTTATAGGAAATACTTAACATCAATTAACTTTAGAAAATCAGTCTATGCAGTCCATCAAATTAACAGTTAAAAGAGAAATGTTATATGATAATCTCAATAGATGCAGAATAAGTGATTGATGAAATTCAACCTCCATACTTAATTAGACCTTCTAGCAAATCAGTAACAGAAGGGGACTTTTTTGCATTGATAGAGATTTGTTTGTAAGGGTAAGTTAACTCCTTTAGAAAACTATCACCAAATTTAAGTGATTAAAGAATATAATTTTTCTTGTTTGTATAATAGTTAAGTATACAGGCTCCTTATCAGAGGATTCTTCTGGGAGGCTCTTCTCAAAGTGGGGATTTAGGAACCCTGTTCTATTTTATTATATTTCTCAAACATACTCTATGCTCTTTACTTTCAATTTCAAGAAACAAAGAAACAAAATGATTATGTTAGCTCTCATGTGCTAAGCCACAGAGTGGAGCACATCACTTACTCTATAACCATTTAGACCAAAGTAAGTTTCTCCCAAGGTTAAGTAAAACTGGTACATGTACAATAGCTCTGTGCCCAATTAGAAGAGAGGATACAATTTTGAATGCCTAGCAATTGCAGCCACAAACTAGATCTACAACATAACTAGAGAAAATATCATACTTGTTAATAAAATATTTAAACTTTCATTTTGAGATGTGAACAAGATATGGACATCCGCCATCAACATTTCTATTCAACATTGGGTTGGAGATCTTAACTAGTGATAGGTCATGAAAAGGGAAACAATAGGTGTAAGACCTGAAAAGGAAGGAATGCACAGTCATTTTTCTCATTAAAAAAAAAAATCACCAAATTGAACTTGAGTTTTAACATAATCTGAAAGACAAAAAATTTTGTGAAATTGACATTAGTAATTATATTAAATTCAATAGTCAAGGATAGAAAAGACAATATTGAAGTGAAAAATGAGGATGAGAGATTTCTCTATGAGATACCAAGACATTATAAAGCTACAAAAATTAAGGTGGAGTGTTGCTGGAGCTGAAAGAGAAAGAAAAGAATCAATCACTGAAATAAAACAAACAACCCAGAAACCACCCATAACATATAGTCTTTGAATGATGAAAAGATGATATTATAGAAAAGTGGAGACAATGCTTGTTTTAATAATTTGTAATGGATTATATATGTATGTACACCCATTTGATACCCTTACCCTACACCACAAAGAAGCAAAAAGTTAATCATTTAAAATATTTACTAGCACAATTAATAACCTTAAACATGTGGATGTATGTCTATCCACCTTGTAAGAAGAAACACTTACAAAATTGACAGAAATTGAATAAACACTATTTGTAAGTTTAATTTTTACAAACTTCAAAAAATTAAGATAGCACAGAGATCATTTTTCTAATAAAAATGCAATAAATATCACCTTAATATTAAATGCATATATATTTAATACATATACATTAGCATATGTATTAAAATATTTTATATATTAAAATAATTAACTTAAAATTCATAAATATATATATTTATATTAAAATAATTAAAAATTAAATCTCTATCACCAACTTATTTTCCGCTGTATTTTTATTATGCACTGTTGTTCATAAATACTGAAAGGGAAACTTAACACACGGAAAACTTTCATACATCCTAATAAAGACACTTGTTTTATTCTTACTTATTTAACAACAGAAATTAACATTATAAAATAGATTTGATTAAACCTTGATTAAAAACTTTGATAAAGAAGACTTTCTGATTAGAAAAAAAAAGTATGTTTATCCATGTAATTTTATGAAATCTGGGAGAAAGAGAGCCATGATAATAGTCAATTCCTGTGTCTTAGTAATGCCAAACTAGTTTCTGTTGGTTTCATTATGCACTTGAAGTGAAGAACAAACATTCCACAGCTTATCCTAAAGTCACTCTTCTTTTCATTTTTGAAAAATTAAGACTTTACTTCCCAGAGAAGTTTAAGGTTTACAGAAAAATTAACAGGAAGTCCAAATAGTTCCCATATACTCCCAATACCCCCCAACACAGTGCCACCTACTGTTAACATATTGCGCTGATGTGGTATGCTTGTTACAACTGAAAAACCAACACTAATGTATTATTATTCACTAAAGTCCATAGTTTATGTTGGAATTCACTTTTTATACTGATGAATTCTGTAAGGTCTGCCAAATGCATAAATGTCATGAATCCACCATTACAGTGTCAAACAGAAAAGTTTCACAACCCTAAAAATCCCCTATACTATACCTATTAATCCTTCTTTCCCTCCCTGTAATCTCTGGCAACCACTCATCTTTTACAGTTTTGCCTTTTCCAGAATGTCACGTGCTTGAAATTATTCACTACGTAGCCTTTTCAGGGTGGCCTCTTTCTCTTAGCAAGAAGCATTTAAGTTTCCACCATTTGTGTGGGATGTGTGTGTGTGTGTGTGTGTTTGTGGCATAATAGCTCATTTCCCTTTGTTGCTGAGTAATATTGCTTTGTATGAATGTACCACAGTTTATTTATCCATTCATCTATTGAAGGATATCTTGGTTGCTTCCAACTTTTGGCGATTAACAATAAAGCTTTTATTAATTTATACGTAGGTTTTTTGGAAGACATGCATTTTCAACTCATCTGGGTAAATACCTACCACAGTGATTGCTACATTCTATATTTAGCTTATGTTTAGGTTCATAAGAAACTGGTACAAGTTGTATTCCAAAGAGGCTTTACCAATTTGGTATGTTCTTAGCATATTAATCACAGTCATTTTAAATTCCTGTTCTGATAATTCAAAGAAAAAACTCTTGCCATATCCGAGTTTGGATCCTGATGCCTGCTTCATTTCCTCAAACTGTATTCCTGTATCTTAGCCTGCCTTGCTATTTTTTGCTCAAAGCCAGACTTGATGTATCCAGTAAAAGAATTGAGGTAGATAGGTCTTTTATGTGAGATTTTTCTGCTTATCTGGCTAGGGGTTAGGAGGTGTTTACTGTTTGCTTTACCCGTCAGTGTCAGAGGCTAAAACTTCCTCTAATATCTTTGTTTGTATCTCTCTTGTTTTCTTTGGATTTTCCTAGAGAGTCCTTAAATAGGGTCGGAGACTTAGATGTGGCTTTGTTTGTTTGTTTGTTTAATCTGTAATCCCCTGTTGTTAGAAAGGATACTTACTGATATGGTGGTTTAAGTGTTAGGAGAGGGGAGTGCTCTACAACCCTAAAATTTGGTAAGTGTCTTACTGAACCTGAGTTGGGTATCTCCCTTTCTCCACGTCAAAGGCTGGAGTTGGATTTTTCTCTTCCCACAGGTTGGGTCGTCTTTGGTAAAATCTCAGTTGGTCAGGCTCTCATAAAACATTCTCCTTAAATGGTAAGTCTCGTTAAGAAAAGCAGAGGGCATTATACTATCTCAAATCGGCTCCTTCCTCTCCAATCTCTGCTGGAACCAGGAGGTTTGTCTCGCGTGTTCAGAGTGAGAGTCTGGTAGCCCTCCTGGTGGTTAACGCCTGAAATTCTGGAGGCCTCCCTAAGGCTGGGCCCCTCGAAGTCTTTTAAGTCCCAAACTGGTTTGCACTAAGCCTCCAGCAATTTATCACTTAGAGTTTAGCGTTCCAGCTGTGGGCTTCTGTGGGGGGCTTCTCTCATAAGCTCTGGTTCTCTGTGCTGGTCTGTCTCTCCAATTTTTACAGCAGAAGTTTGCCCTGGGACCTCAATTATCTGATGGATCTAAGAGCTGTTGATTTTCAGTTTGTTTAGCTTTTTCTGGTTGTAAGGAGCGGGTGATGACTTCCAAGCTCTTTATATGACAGACTGGAGTTTGGTAGCTTTAGAGGTAGAAGTAATATATTATCTTTTTCTACAGATTCTCCATTTACAATGAGAATTTTGTGCCATTTTCCATCTTCCTGCTTTTATGGCAAATGGAACTTTGGGATAATCGAACATGTTTCTCATTGTATAAGTTGATAAATCTAATGACTATTTTGATTTACCTCAGATTTGATTTGAATTAATTCAGTGAACACTACTTTATGGAATCAGAAAAGTATCTTAGGAAAATATTGTTCAAAGGGTGTGTGTGTGCACGTAAAGTTAAGAGTGTTTATGTGTACTTCTTTTTAAACAGCATAATTATAAATTCAGCAATTTAAGAAAAACTTAATCTACAATGAAATATTTCTCAAAGCTTGTAATGTATGTGTATTTTGACATATGATTAAAAACTCACAAATATATCCAATAAAATAATAACTGATTTGCCTCCATTTTTATTTAGATCCCTAAAATGCAGAAGTAAATTATTTACCTATTCTGTTATGGCTTTTTATGGTTCTAGTCTGGCCCTTTATTTGCTGAAATCACATATTTCCCTATACCATATTTTCAATTAAAAGGAAGTAACTCTAAAATACATTTATGCAAATGGAGTTTGAGAAGAATTTTTTTTAAACAAAAATGAAATTAGAAAAGAATGAAAATGAAATGCTGCTTTGCTTTGAAACAAAGTGAAAGACAAATCTAACATGATTCTGAAACAGAATAGAAGAAATAGAGATTTTTTTTTAAAGATAATACAAAGTGCCCAGAGGACTAAATTATGGTGGTAGGGGTTAGGGAGGATGTTTTTTCGGGGAGTGAGGGCAGCTCAAGGAAAAGTTTTTTGGAGTAAATGATCTTTGAGTTTAAGTTTGGTGTCACTGCAAAGGAGATTAAGCAAAAAGAACAGTCCAGGCAGAAGGAACTGAATCTCTTGGGGTTGAGGCAGAGAAGGACCGGGCACCTAAGGATGAGCACCTTAGACTCTGGGAGCTGTGGAGGAGGAAGGGGCATTGGTGACCTTTACTCCACAGGAAAACATGTTGTTGTAGCTCTCGCCAAATGTTGCAAACACCTCAAATTTATCCAACTGCCAAATTGCTCTGATCATGGTTTGACAGCAGACGGTGGCCCCAGCTCCTGCACCTCTCATGCAAAACAGCTCCACGACATTCTTTCCTCCATTCTCAGAGTCACAGAAGAGCACTTTATTGTTTCAGAGGGGGAAAAATCAGGCTTTCTCAGAATTGAAACATCTGCTTTTTGAAAGATACATTTAAAGAAAGTGAATAGGCAAGCAATAGAGTGGAAGAAATGTTTATAATACATATGTCTGAATTCCAAAATATGTATTGTGCATAAAGCAAAAAAATAAAAACAAGCAAACAAACAAACCTCCAATGTTAAAAAGACAAACTAGAAAATGAACCACAGCAACAACAATTAAAATGATCTGGAGAAACACTTCACCAAGGAGAATGGAAAATAGGTAAATATGAAAAAGTATTCAACATCTTCAGTGAAATGCAATTAAATCCATAACAAGATAGTGCAACACAACCATCTGAGTGATGCTGAGGAATGTAACAGAATTCTCCTACATAGAGTGTAAAACAATCATTATAGAAAACAGTATGATAATTTATTATAAAGTTAAAAATATATCTTTCTTATAACTCAACCTTTCCAATGCTAAGTGCTTATCCAGGAGAAATGAAATCATACACCAATATAAAAATTTTACAATAATATTTCTAGCCAATTCTTTCATAATCACCAAAAAAACAGAGAACAACCCAAATATTCATCATTAGGTATAGATAAATAAAATGTGTGTATTCATACAATGGACTACAATTCTGGAATAAAAAGGACAAGTCACTGATTCATGCAGTAACATGTATAAATCCCAAGGCATTAAGCTGCGTAAAAGACACCAGAAGCAGAAGAGTTCGTACTTTATCATTCTATTTATCTGAAGTTTAAAACTGACGAAGCTGTTATGTGGTGAAAGAAGGCAGAATAGAAGTTGCTTCTAGGGATTTGGTGAGAATGGGGAGATTACCGAATGGAAACTGAGACAAAGGGTGTTATGTCTATATTTTAATAAAAGCACACTTTGCATGGGTGTATGCATCCATCAAAACCTATAGTGCTTTTATTTAATATCTGTTCATTTCAAAGTACATAACATATGCTTCAAAAAAGAAAAGCATTGGGAAGATATTTCAGTAGGGACATTTCAAGAAAAGTGCTCCTGAAAGACCAATTAAGATGAAAACACAGCTGCCCGCTGGGTTTCTGTGCTCTTCTTCAAGTCCAAAACCCACACTTACACATTACATCCCATCTGTGCTGTCCTCCACAGGGATATTTCTCAGGCAATTTTCCCATCTCTCCTCTGATCCATTTTTTCCCCTTTTTTTACTGACTCCTTAACCTCAGCATAAAACACGCCCTAATTTCTCTAACCCAAGAAAAAAAGTTACCTCCCTACAGCTTCATATCTTACTTGTGTTCACATTTCCCACATTAAGCCTGAAATTTTCCCCTGAATCCAGTCTCCTCGTCGAACTGAAGTTGGGAATACCATATTCTCCATTGATAACAAGGAGATCATTTAATTGTCCTTGATTTTTTCCTCTCACACTCTATGTCAATTTCTTCAGCAAATCCTGTTGCCTCAACCTTGAAAATACATCCAGTTTCTTTCAATGACTTACTACCTGCATCCATCCCAAACAGTGGGACCAAAGGCAGTGCTGTCTAGATTCTTGATTATCCCACAGCCTCCTGACTGGCTTCCCTGCTTCCAGCCTTCTCCCCTCTGTCTGTTGTCAGTACAGGAGCAGGATAATCTCCTCACCGTGTCACTCCGCTGTTCCAGATTCTCCAGCTGCAGTGTAGAGCTGACACTAACTTCATGGCATAAAATGCTTCTTCCATCTGAGATCTTTTCCATCCTAGACATGCCTTCAACTTCAATGAGCCTTACTGTCACCCTTGCTTTCTCTTGCGCCATAGTTTTTAGTAGTTTTCTCCATTACCTCCTTCAAGACTTTGATCAAATACCTCCATCTCAGTGAAAGCTTTCTGGCAATGTGTTCACAGAGGATGTGGGCTGGGGAGGTAGTGAGGGTGAGTCCCTATCTCCATTCTCTGCTTTATTTTCTTCCATAGCATTCATCCTCTTTTAACATAATCATTTAAAAATTTTTATTATTTAGCTCTCCAAGTGAAATATAAGCTCCATGAAGCCAGACATTTTTGTTTTATCCCTAGCATTCAGAATTATGCCTCACATATAATAATCACTTAATAAATATTAATTCAGTAAGTCAGTTTTGAAAAATTGTTGATATTCTTTTGATTCATCTAAGATTGACATGTAGTTCTATCCTTGCAATTTGAAGTTATAGTCATGCTTTCTGAATTCTATTGAACCTGCAACAAAACTTAGAATGTGTTTATACATGATTTAGCATTTTCAGTGAGAGCTCTAAACATTAAAAATAATCAGAAGCCTTATTTTCAAAGAACATTTACAATGGCCTGTTGTTTAAATGTTTATATATATAAATGTTTATATATAATATGTATATGTATATATAATATGTATATATTGTAATATTACCATATATTATATGACATTATCATATATATTTTAATTATTTTATTTAAGTTGGTAGTATACTTAGCATCAGAGAAAATGCTTTCTTTTTTTCTTCATCTCTAACTTCCTCAAATGAAATCCAAAGTAATTTTTATTGCAAATTGAATAATATTTTAAGGAATCAAATTGGTCCCTCATCAGGGAAAACATGGCAGGAAAGTTGAAATATTTTTTTTTTTGGGGGGGGTGGGTAGAAGTTAGGCTGATTTATTTATTTTTAGAGGAAGTACTGGGGATTGAACCCAGGACCTTGTATATGCTAAGCATGCAGCCTACCACTTGAGCTACACCCTCCCCCTGAAATATTTATTATCTCTTTTAAAATCGGACACCTGAGCAGCATAAGTAGAAACAGGTAGCTTTGCTGAAGGCTACAAAGTAGTACATCTGAGTGCCTAAAGGTAAACACTAGAAATCTCCTCTTTTCCCTAGAAAGAATGAAAAAAAAAAATCAAATCATGCTCTGTATGACATTGTCTTCTTGCCCAGTTATGACTTTTAACCAACATGTTGAGCCATGTTTGTGGGATATCTGTATTCATTTGAAGGAAATGGATAGCACTGTGGTGCTTTTAGGTAGGCTGGGTTTCTTTATCTCCGCCATAAATTTACGTGCTGTTAAATATACCAGATACATGGCTTATAGTAGTAAGCATCAAGTTTCTTTAAACCTACATGTCAAAAAACCAGGAACCCACAACAAACTGAAGTACTGGAGAAATGATTCAAATCTTTGGCCTGAAGGTACAAAGATACTTGTAACCTCTATTAGTCAGTGCAACTTGGAAGTAACAGGAAACAACAATGTAAATTATTTATGTTACAATGCTTTGTATGATTTATTTGGATTTTCCAAAAATACCTAGGTTAACATTTACAACCATTTTTACATTTTCTTTTTTTTAATATAGTTTATTTTTTAGAGCAGTTTCAGGGTCATAGCAGAACTGAGTAGAAAATACAGAGAGTTCCTACATAGCCCTTCCCACCCACATATATATACTTCCCTACCCTCAACATCCACCATCAGTGTGGCATATTTGGTACAACTGATGAACTAACTTGGACACATCATTATCAACCAAAGTCCATAGTTTTCTTAAGGTAATCACTTACAACATCTATAAACTGATTCTAAAGCTTAGGAAAGGCAAAAAATCTCAATACAGCCAACACAATATTGAAGAAGAACAAAGTTGGACAACTGACATACTGAACATTCAGACTGATAAATCTGCAGTAATCAGGACAGTGTTGTACTGGTATTGGTGAAAGAATAGACAATTAGATGAATAGAACAAAACAGGGAACCCAGAAATAGACTCATAAATACAGTCAACAGATTTTTGGAATTGAATCAAAGGACATATAATGGTGCAAATACAGTCTTTTCAATAATTCGTTCTGGAAAAACTGGATACCCCAATGCAAACAAAATAAATAAATCTAGACACAGGCCTTATACTTTCCACAAAAATTAACCCAAAATGGATAGCAGACCTAAAAGTAAAACAAAACTATGAAAGTCTTAGAAGATGACATAGAAGAAAACCTAGGTGACCATGGGTATAGTGATACTTTTTTAGCTAGAACACCAAAGGCACAGTCCCGGAAAGAAAGAATCCTAAAATTAAAAAAAAAAAAAAGCAAAACAAAACAAAACAAAAAAAAGCTTTTACTATTAAAAAGACAATAACAAGAGAATTAGAAGACAGACAAGCCGCAGTCTGAAACAAAATATTTCCTAAGTACACATTTGATTAAAGGCTGATAACAAAAATATATAAAGAACCCTCAAAACTCAAGAGTAAGAAAAAAACACCTGATTAAAAAATTGACCAAAGACCTTAACAGACACTACAGAAGTCATACAGATGACAAACGAGCAAACGAAAGATGTTCCACATCATATGTCATTGGTGAAGAGTAAATTAAAACAACATAACATAATGTTTACACAGCTTTATTCATCATTGCCAAAACTTGGAGGCAACCAAGAAGTCCTTCAGGTACATGGATAAACAAACTGTGGTACAGACAACAGAGTTATCCAGAACTAAAAAGAAATGAGCTATCAAGCCATGAAAAAAATAAATATGAGTAACTGCTGGTATCGTTTGGTGCCCTTCCTTCATTCATGCTAAAATGCTCGCACTTTTACTTTGCTTTTGCACCATCAGTGCAAATGTCTACACAGTCATTTCAATAAAAGAAAAAAGATCTTAATATTATTTTAATCAGGATTTAAACTCTAATCAGGATTTCACATCTACTATTCCACCAAAACTGTCCTTGTCAAGATCACTAATGACCAGCATGAGGCTAAATCCAAGAATTATACTGAATCTTCACCTTCTCCCATGGCTGGATTCCCCCTTGTCCTTTCATATATATTCTTCTCATGACTTTCAAAACAACTATCCTTTTAATTTTTCTTCTGCCTCACTGGTACCTCCAGTTCAGTTTCCTCTTGTCATTTAGCCTCTGTTATCTATTCACTGTCTTAATTTTGGAAAGCTTCATAGTTCAGTTTCTTCATAGTTCAAGAGTCCTCAATTCCTACTAATTCCGATGGTCCCCAAGAATATATTGGGGGTCCAAAAAGCCTAGTCTGTTTTCATAATATTAGTTATGCCTAACTTCAGCATTGTTCAAGAGTCAACTCTATATCACATCCTACATTCTGCAGGGAAACCCAAAGTAAATGTACATGGATAGTTTTTCTGCTCATTTAAAATGGGACTTACATGACGGTGAGAGATTTTACAATGTGCTGTGGTTACTGAGAAGTGAGAAAGGCCACACATACACTTTACTTTTAGAGTCCAGAAGATGCACAAATACTGTTTTTTCTTACATTTCCTATTATTTTAAGAAACAAATTTAAATGTCCAAACACTATTTCAAAATATTTTATCACTATTATTTTTTTTCAACTTACATACATATATTACCTGGGTCATTTAGAAGATTATAGTTATATTTGCTACCAGTGTTTTTGATTATAGTGTTTGGTACTGTTCCCATTTTTCACTATTTTGTAACTAAAATTGCCTTTGCTTCCTCAATCTTTGTTTTTCTCATTCACCAATGAAATTAACTATATATATTGAAGGTTAAAGTTTAAAGCCTTACGTTTACTATTTTCAGAATAAAATTTTACTAATAACTTGGATAAGTAAAGGACAGGCTATAAATAAACATGCTCCTTCTTTGCAACAAAGATCATAAAACATATGTTAGAAAAAGGCAAGGGCCCTTCAGGCCTCTCTTGTAAAACAATTTTCCTAAGACAACAGGTTTCCATTCTCATGACTCTTCAGTTTTATTTACAGATCACGGGCACTGAAATGTAAATAACTTTGCCAGTAGAAGAGTTTCTGGAGACCCGGGCTCTTAATCTGACTTTAGTTGGATGTCTTAGGAGATCTTAGATTATTTGAGACACCTGAAGCCAAAGTACGAGCCATGGTTGTCCTTCGCTCAGAAATCTAGGTTAGGAAGTGCCGAAGGTGTGGGGTTGGGGGCGCTGCTCGTGAATATCACGAGTTTTTCTGGCCTGTGATTCAGCATGGGTTCCCGGCTGTTTCTTTGTTGTCGGCTACAGAAAGTGGGCTGCTTCTGTTATGTACCAATGTTGACGCTTTCCAGAGCTTCTGACAGAGGTGAAGAAATAAATGGTTTGCAGTGGGTACTTTAAAGGGACTCTCATGTTGGCATGACCACTTTATGGTTTTAACAGAGAACTATTCAGTTAATAATATCATTTTTATCTTGAGTTTCCTGCATTGTTGAACTAAATATAAAGAGCCTTTTGGAACAAAGCTGTGCATCAGCTTTGACTTTGCCTTTTATGTGAGTAGAGCTAACTCTGGTAGGTTATGAATTCATTAGGTAAATTGGCATGGCAACTGGTTGTGTTCTATTGAAGAAGAAGAAAACACTGGAATGAAAATTCTGTGAAATGCTGATGTTCTCTTTTTTTTTTTTTTTTTCTTTTTTGAACAATGTTCAAGTAAAGCCATGAAGCAGCATAAGTTAAAGGTGACTCTTTTCCTCCAAATATTGAATCCCTTGATTTTTGCTTTTAGGCAATTGAAAATTTTCTGGCAAATTGAAATCAAAAGGGATTTATTACCCAGTGTTAGGAGGATGCAAAATCATTGGACGTATATTAAAACAAAGGTTCTGGCCACACTTTCAGGAATGATTTCACCTTCCAGATAAAACTGCTTGAGCCAGGATCACAGCATCCATTGCAGAAAACAAACAAGCAAACACAAAACTTGGAATCAGAGAGCAGAGACGACACACTGCACTGTTTCTTTCCTGATCTGGTCAATGCAAGAGACACCTCAGCTTCCCCCTCCCTGTTCCCTTAATTCAAATCTGAATTGATGTCATGTGAGTAAGCTAAAGTGTACCCAGAAAACTAGCTGCAGAGGCATTTGGGAAATAGAGTTTTAGATTCTTAGCGCCTCCTATACATGAATGCACGCTCAAAGAAAATTCAAATAGGTCTCCAGCATCAATCTACATTACATATCTGTCACATCTCTAAAAATACTTCTATAAAATTTACTATAAATTGGAATTAAGCATATGAGACTCTGGTTTCACTTATTTACATTATATGATAAATGATGAGCTCCTGTGAGGAACAGAAAAAAAAATCATATCAAATTTTATACTATAAGAGGCAGATAGTCCTTGTTGCCCTAATTTCCTTAATGCTTTTATTTTTGAGTGAATATGATCATCTTTGCTATTTATATAACATAGAACTAGGAAAATTCACTGCCGTAATTTTTGGTGCTTGTTCATTTTATTTTGACTAAATGATGTTAAAGTTTTCATGGGCACAGTAACTGGGGCCTAGGACTTTCATTAAATGAGAAATATCTTATTTCTAAGTAAAAGAAAATAAACATTATTATACCATAATATTCTTTTTCTCATCTATGTCAGGGTCCCAAGACCAACCTCAGTTCTGTAATTTGCTAGAAGACCTTACTAGTCTGAATAAATCTGTTACACTCATGTAACACAGGACACTGTTCAGAATCAGCAAAGTGAAAAGGTGCATGAGTTGAAGTCTAGAGAAACCAGGTGCAACCTTTCAGGTGTCCCCAGCCGATGGCGTCATCCAGGTATGCCCTTAATTCTCCCAGCAGAGGGTACAAGTGATAATACATGTGAAGCACTGTCATGTGACTGACTTAAGCTTCTCAGACTCCAGCCACCCTTTATCCCAAAGCAAAACAGGCATTCACCTGCAGCTGGTCATGGATACATGTATCTGGTCAACCTAGGTGAGCATGGCCCAATGCCTCGAGTGTATAAAAGTAATCTTATCAAGCAGATCCCAAGAGCTTTTCCCAAGCCAGCCAAGGGCTAGCTCTGAAGACAGGCCTTCCTTTAGAATATGTGGGGTGGCAGCAATGCAAGTCTACCAAGTGGACTCTTACCTGCCTGTCACCCTTGATCAGTGTGCTTTTCTTCTGACAAATTTGATGGGATGTTCCTGGTTTAGAAGCTAAACAGTGGAGCTTACCAACAATCTATTTTCTTTGTTTAAACAAATAATCCATTTAATCTTAACTTAGAATTTCACTTTTCTTTTAAATTTTCATTTTGCCGTGATTACTTTTTTTTTCTTTTTTCTTTTTCTTTTTTTTTTCTTTTTTTTCTTTTTTTTTTTTTTTTGCTTGAGGGTGGTTTACTGCTTATTTTCGCTGAAAAGGATTCTTTAGCTTGCATTTCCTGGTCTCGGAGACCCATCCACGTGGTCCAGTGTTATAGGATGTGCACTGAAAGACTACAACTGCCTGGCTTGAGTGTTTAATCTTCAGATTAAAACAAGTAGAAAATACTTATGTCTTCAGGAATGAGCTGTTTCCTACAGGAACCAGAGATGGCTGAATTTGAGTAATTTAGACTTAATGAGATCATTTGAATTTCTAAGCATTATAGTCATACAATTGTGTTAAGAAAGTGTTCTTATCTATTCATGAAACAAAGGATTTGCTTTTATTATTGCCTTATCCTGGATTAGATGATTAGCACCAGGAAAAGGGATGTTTGAGAAAATGAAACACAAGTTGGACAATCGGATCTTGTATATATTTCCCTGTGCTGTACAGTATAATCTTGTTTATCTATTCTACATATGGCTGCCAGTATCTATAAATTTTGAACTCTGAGACAAGTGTATTGAAATTTTTAAAGCTAAATTGTAGGGGGAATATAAGGGGAGTTATGCCAAAGTGGCACACACAAAGAAAAAGAATTGGAGAATATTGGAGCAGCAAGTGAATTCTGTCCACTGAAAAGAAGCATTAACGATGAAGTGCTAAGAACAGAAGACAGATTTACCCAGAATTAATGTGCAGCCTGTCTCTAAATTCTGTGGTTATGCGGTAATTCAAGATTCTGAGTAAAATATTATGTCTGTGAATTTTGACTGAATAGGGAATAAATTTCTTGACTCAAATAAACATTCCAAAACGTAAAATATTTGTAGATGGATGTTCTATTCATTGAAATACCATAAATGCTACACATAAAAAACCTTAACTATCCTCTGGGGTTTCCTATTACTGCTGTAAAAAATATCATAAAATTAGTGTCTTCACAATACGAATTTATTATCTTAAATTCTGGAGGCCAGACCCTCATATTGTATCTCTAGGCTAAAATCTAGGTGTGGCAAGTGCAGGTCTATGTCTCCTCTGGGGTCTAGGAGAAAATCCATTTCCTTGCCTGTTTCAGTTTCCTGAGGCTGCCTACATGCCTTGGCTCATGGCCCATCTTCTTCCTCTATTTTCAAAGCCAGCAATGTTGGGCCAAGTCCTGCACATGTGACAGTCCCTCCGGTTTTCCTCTTCCTCTCCCCTTTCTACTTTTAAGAATCATTGTGGTTGCACTGATCCCACTTGAATAATCCAGGACAATCTCTCAATTTTAAGGTCAGGTGATCAGCAGTATTAATTTCATCCAAAACCTTAAGTCATTTCCTTCTTTGTCACACACAGAAGCTAGCACATTCACAGATTCCAAGGCTTAAAAACATCTGAGCCTCTTTGGGGATGATTTTTTATAGACATTTTTGGAGACTATAATTCTGCCTACCTCTGGGTAATATTCACATGCTACACAATTGTGTTTGAAATTTACCCAGAAATATTTTAAGAACTTAAAATACGTTCTCTAGTGCTGAGATACAGTGAAAAGACATTTTAAATTCACAATGAGGCACATTATTTTTCAAGAAGTCAAGATTTTGAATTCCTCAGGAGAGTTTAATTGAGTGGAATTTAGACAAATATGATTGTTCCTTTTTCTGTACAATTATTACTACAGACATAGTGACTGAAATGAAAGACTGGCACCATTGTATTTGTAATTCTTTGATTTGTTAGTGTACAATTGCCCTAAGATACTCACCTAAATGATGAAATCATGAAGGCAATCAAACTAATAATAGTCTTAAAAAATAAAAATATCTGATCAACCTCCCTTTTGTTACTCTTTACTATTAACACTTCACTTCTACCTGTGTTTGTTAGTAATTCAAGAAGAAAAACTTTTACAAGGAAGGATGAGACAATTTCAAGAAACTTCTTTAACTCTATGCATTTATGAGTTCTGACAATTTGTCAACTCTATTTATGCTGAAGGTACACAATGCTAATATTTGTCATGACATGTGCAGAAGAAAAGTGCTTAGTGCTACATTTCCCATATAATTTTAATATCATTTTTTCAAGAGGTAGAAATTTACAAGTTAAATGTCTAGAATCATAATCTCAATCTTTTTAAAAGACATAGTAATTTTGAAAAATTGGAAGCATCTAATTAATTATGCCCAATGGGGTTAGAGCAGAGGAAATATGTTTAAATGTAAATGCAATCACAAATGTGTAGGAAATAGTGAAAATTTATTTTGAAAATATTTCCGCAGCCACTAGCAATTTTAAAAGTTTAAAGTTTCTGTTCAGATCTGACTCAAATTCTTTCAAAAAATTGGATACTTCAATATTCAAAGATACAAAAAATGAACTAATAAATGCAAATGTAATTGTTGCTAATATGATTTAGATTTGACCAAATTAACAATATTAATTGGTCAGCAAGTAAATTGGTGATGGAAATAAATCAAATCTGATTTTAATCAGAAAGTATGTTTTCTGGATGTTGGTGAACAAGTACTTTGAAAGGTAGATGCATTTAAAGGAATTTAGGAAGTTTATTTATTTCCAGTTTAGTTATAGATTTGCATGTCTGTTTCCAAAAATAATACCCTCATCTGTGCCTGCAATATTTAATATAATATAATATAATATAATATAATATAATATAATATAATATAATATCCATCAACTCTAAAACTCCTCTCTATAATACTCATTGGAGTACTTACAGAGTATATTCTTAAAATATTCAGTAAAGATAAAGATGTGCGTATACTATAACCCAGTAATAGGTTATATAATTATGTAATCCCAGAGAACCCTGGAGGCTTGTAATAAAAAAAGTTACAAGTGTTAAAAAGTGAAGGAAGAGGGACTAACTCACACCAGTAGAATAGGTAGATATACTGTAGAATATTTATGCAGTAGAATAGTAGATGGGAATCAAAATAAAATAAACTATAGCTGTACATATCAACATAAACAAATATAACAAATTAGGAGTGAAGAAAGCAAGTTTGAAATAAAGGTAACATGGACTTAGATTATCAAAAGACAAACAGTACATATTAATCAAGAATATGTTAAAATAAATTCATTAGGGATGAATTTAAATGTAGTAAAACATGAAGATATGTATGAAAATGCATGGGAATAAGGATAGTGGTTAGTTCCTAGGAGACAGGAGAATCTGTTCAGGAAAGGGACATACAAGACTTCAAATGTATTTGTAGTCTGTGAATTCTAATCTTGGGTATTGTCTATATGAGCTTTTTTTTCAATTCTTTTGATATATTTTGATTATATAAATTATTTCATAAAACACCCTTCTATTCCACAAATATGTCTGCTAGTGTGTGCTTTTTGTGATGTCACCTGTCTGTGTGTGTATAACAAAACTCTGGAAAATAGAGATATAACAGAGATATTCCTTTCCAAAGCATTTTGCCTCTAGCAGAATCTCCGAAGTGCCAGTCTTGAGACGGCTTGTAGAGTGATTTTCTTTAGAAATCAGGCCAACTTCCACCTCCATCTCCCATAGACATTGAGGAGAGGATGTGGCCAGCAACACTTCCACAAAAACAAAAAAGATCTTGGGTGCTGGTTATCCCTTAACAACTGGCAGTCTGCCCTCTTTGAGATGATTAGCCTCACAGCACACTAGACCCTCTTCCTAATTCCTCTGCAACCAAGCAATTTGGAAACAAAAAATTACCACTCAAAAAGTGTGATGCTGGAAATCACTGATCTAAAATATTCTTACCAGAAAGTTTGATTAAGTTTTTAGTAATTTTTTTTTCCAGAAATAGCAGCTTCTGTTATCCCTATTACTAGTTACATGGTCACTCTATTCCTCAATTCTTTGTGTCCCAGTATTATTTTATGTTCATGTGAAAGATCATTTTTTAATGCAACAGATCTTTTTGTTTGCAAGCATGCTTGCAAAATATTGGTTGAGAAAATAAATAAGAACCTATGAAGAATAAGCTTGTCTACCTCAAGAGTGATGTGGTCACTAGTTTCTATCTTAGGTGAGCTTCCAACACTGTCTTTGTCTGTTCAGGCTCTTACAACAAAATATCATAGACTGGGTATCTTATAAACAACAGAAAGTTATTTCTCACAGATCTGGAGGAAGGAAGTTCAAGATCAGGGCACCAATATGATTATGGTTCTGATAAAGGTACTTTTCTGGGTTGTAGACTGCCAGCTGATCACTGTTTCCTCACATGTGGAAGAGGCAAGAGAGTTCCGTGGGATCTCTTTTCAAAGAGCACTAACTTTCTTCCTTAGGGCTCCACCCTCATCACCTAAGCACCTCCCAATAGGCCAACCTTCAAGCAGCAACACGACGGGCATTAGGATTTCAACATTCAAATTTTGGGGGAAAACAAATATTCAAACCAGAGTAACCTTCCTGTGAAAATACCAGGAGAGATAAATATCATTATCGAATCGTGCATCATTTTATATTTCTGAAATCATTAGCTCAGACTCGTTGTCAATACATCAGATGTTGTCTTTTAATCATCATGCAGTTATATGAATTATATTTTCAATTTAGATTCCATCTTCAAGGCTATGTAAGTGGGGTCTACTAGACCCAAATGATTAGGCTATTGCTATAAATAATTTGAGCTCATAAAATACCTTATGTGGTTCACCACTCTAAGACATGACTGTGCTAAGACAGAACAGAAGCAGTAATAGTACACTGTGCTTTTTCTTGGTGTCATTACTCAAAGACACAAAGCAGTTTCCACTCCTCCTGCCACTCCTACTATTAACAGTCTTTCATTTATGAGGGCTTTAAGGCAACAGTTCAATCAAGCAAAACAAATACTATCAAAGATTCATTTCACGTTTTATTTGTGTTTGGTTATAAATATTTGAAAAAGGAGATGAAAATGTAGTATGGAAATAGTTATATTTTTTATATAAGGGTATGTTCAGAAAAATGGGACCTTTTTCTCCTTGAATCAACCAAGTTATAACCAAGAATTAATTTAAAATTACTTTTCACTGTAGCATTGCTTTTTCAAGATAATTAAATTACATACAATGTCACAATACTATGCTTTCCTAAATTTCACAGGTCAGATAGAAAGTTTAATAGAATGGCTACACAAGTCTGTCAATTGCATAGCTATCCAAAAGAAAAATCCAATTTCATATTCTAACTGCATTTGTTGAAAAACACAGTGATGATTTCTTAAAAACTCTTCCTGGGATGACTACAGGCACCCAAATTCTATTCTGAAAAGGCTATCGTACTTGTTCCTTGACATTTTCAAAGTTCATGCGATCCTGAGAAATGATTAAAGGTTATATCTAGAGCATATTGCTGATGACAGTTTCCCTAGTTTGCAATAGTTCATAGGTAGCAAAGAATGCATTGTTTTAAGAATTTCTATTTTCTTTTTTACTCTATCCTTCAAGTCACAATTTTAGCCATTCTTTGTTCCCACAGCTGGTACAGAGTTCTATAGACACTAGGATATTATTTCACCAATAGTGGTATAAACACATAATTTGAGCCTAAATTGTTTTATTTCTATCATTACCTTTGACTTTATTCCAGCTAAATGGTATAGTATTTCTTTATCACAAGTCAAGAGAAATAGACGCTGAGAATCATCTTGCAATCTATGATCAGTTGTTTAATCTGTATAAGCGCTACATAAAATAAAACTATAAAACTAAAATAATCTCTCTCCTCTTGAGATGCTTACATTCCTAACATGTATTTTTATTCTAACCTAAACTTAGGTATGACTTATAAACTCATTTTAAAAATTCATATGATAAATGTAGTTAAAACTTATTTACTATTTTAAATTGTAAATTAAGTAGCTATAACTATATATTTGTAATCATGAACAGAATTCCTAGAATTTTCTTCTTCAGCCTAAGGGGTAAAATAGTTCCCTTAGAGACCACCAATCAAAAATTTTGTCAACATGCAACCATTAACTGACTATTGTCTAACCCACTCCAAGATCTCATGCTCTTCTTAATTAATAATTACTGTATGTTAATTCTCTCTTTCTCTGTCATACATGAATTTGTAAGAGAAAGAGTCTCTCTCTATAGCCCATGAAAATACTGTGGCAATATTTTATTACATAACAAATTCAACAGGACAGTTTTTCAACTACTTCACACTCAAGCTATCTGCTGATTATCTTCCCAGTCTTGCTCTCCTCTCTCTTATCCTTCACTTTGTTCTAGGATGTATACTTTTCAACTATCCCTCACTTTACAGATATGTCTTGAGACAGAGTGAAATAAACTGTCTTTCCAATTTTTCATAGCCAACAAGTGGCAGGACTACTATGTATGAACCCCTGTGATGGATAACAGGCATGTAAAGTTGGGCAAATGTGGTTTCTTCCATTAAAGAGTTTACAAGCTTTTTCTTTTTTAATTGAAGTATAGTCGGTTTCCAATGTTGTGTTTATTTCTGGTGTACAGCAGAGTAATTCATGTACATATATATATTCCTTTTCATATTCTTTTTCATTATAGGCTATTACAAGGTCTTCCATTAAAGAGTTTTATGTCTACCTTGTGATATTGGTGTGTATACATGAGCTGTACCACAGTAAGGTAAATTTGAGTGGAGGTTTGTAAAACACAGTAACTAAGAGTAAAAGCCTTTGAGTACAATCTGAATGTGAATCCCAGCTCTAACATGAAGTAACTGGTGACCTCTGAGTCACTTAACTATATTCAATTCATTTAACTACACAGTGAGGTAATTATATTGATAACGCAAATGTATTACGGCAATTAATTGAGTTAAAGCAGATCAGTTATCCAATACAACTTCTCACATACAGGTAGCATTCACTAAAGAAAAATTGCTATTATAAATTGTTGTGGGAATAGGACAATGACTATTCACAGGAGAGAATATAAGCTCACTGCTGAAGTCAATTTAGTGACATGCAAAAGATACAGTACATTCAGTCTAGTCTATTATATATTTTCCTGTCATATGTTATTTATTTTTAAATTATTTTATTTTGCATTTGTAGGGGAGTATAATTTGCTATCACAAAATGTATCTCTTAGACATGCAGATTACTTCAAGTTGAAAACAATCAAGGCCCAAAAGACTCAGGAAGAACCTTTGACTTTTCCCTAACTGACTAAAAGAATTTAGATAGAGGGCCTGTTCTTGGAATAGGGTTATTACCATAGATATCTACAAAAAATATGGCCTCAGTGTGGTAAGGGAAATTTGGCAGAGCCTACAGATCAGAGTCCCTCTGTGTCCCATTGTTTCTGTATAGCCCAGCAAACTTTCATTTACCAAACATTTGCTTTTCCATGTAAATTGTCTTCTTGCTCTTTGAAATCTCAAACCTCTATCCTCAACATCCTCTTTTGCCTTTAGCCAAAGATAGTATTTAAGGTGATGGCTTCAGCCATTTGGTGAATTAATCAATTTTCTGGGTCTCTCCCATGCCTACTTGTTATTAAACTTTTGTTTGATTTTTTCCTTTAATCTACTTCATGTGAATGTAATTCTTAGACCAGCCAGAAGTACCTAAAAGGGTAAAAACTTTTCTGCCCCCTTAAACACATTCATGCACTGGTTGAACAATTGTGTTAGATAATTTGTAAGGTCCTCCTGAACTACAATGTTACATGAAATAAATAGAGGCTGATGGAAAGCCAAGTATTTGGGTCAAATTCACTACCTGTAGTCAGAATTTTGTAATATTTTGAACACTTTTTCCTTTTATTTACATAATTACAGGCCTTAAAAACCATAAGTAGGGCTTCCTTTAAATTATGATTTTTAATGATACTCTCTGAAAGCTTCCTAAAATTGGTCATAATTTATATCAGGATGATATTATCACTTGTTGCTCCCAGAAAAAGAAACTTGTATCAAATTTTGAAAGTATTGAAAGGACTTAAATAGGGGCAGAGAATCAGAGGTTATAAGTGAGATTGTAGACCACTTATACTCTCAAGCTACTGTGATTTGAAACATAAATGAAGGCCAAGGTTGCCTACACTGTGCTAAGTATTAGAATAGACACCATGTCCTTCCAAGTACTCTGCAAACCATTTTTAACACAAAGCCACAAGTGAGGTTTCATCAACAGCAAAATAAAGTAGATCTTACTAAAGCATAGCAACTCAAACATGATTTTTAACAAGGACCAATTGAAGAGAAGAAGTACTTCTCTTATCCCTGTATATAAATGGTTGATGCACTGAAGTGTGATATTTAATTACCTCTTTTTATTTTACCCATCCTTATTTTAACTTTCATAGCTACACATGTTACACTGGCCATAAAATTATATTGTCCATTTTAAGGTGCAGCTACAGTGTTTTTCAGGCTGATTTCCTGTTGCAGAGCATTTTGCCAGTGGTCACCACACCATGGGAAGCTTTTCCACCAATTGGTTCCAAATTTATAGCCCTTAAACGTTACCAGTGTCATGCCATTAAACAGGGGAGTCTATGTTTCTGCAATCAGTTAGAAACCTTCTCTAAGTTTCAACCTCCTCCGTTCAATCACTCTACTTGCCAAGGTGAAGATACTAACCCTAATTGCTAATGTCTCATTCTATAAAATATCTGGAATAGTATACAAAATCCTACTGTATCAGATCCTTTCAAGAAAAGAAAATGTATTGATTTGTGGGGGAATACAAAAAAGGCTGATTTGCAGAAGAGTTCTAAGCCTTGTAAGTGCATCCATGGTGGGAATCATTAAAAAAAATTATCTGTAATATTTGCAATACATATTTGAAAATTTTTCAATGAAAACAGATTGACAAAGGGCTATTATTTAGTTTTCTTAGTTTTAGTAGCACAGAAAAACCATGACCCACACATATTAAATATACAGTATAAGCTGCTGAAAATACAGGAATTTTCTGGTCACCTTGTAATTGTCTACAATATCTGTGTTTAGAAATAATACTATTTAATTTATTCCTTTTAAAATCAGAGATTCTTATTAATCATTGTTTACCATCATTCTGACATCTTCCTGTCTCTCCTCATATATAAGAAGACAGAGACAAATTAGCCAAATTCTATCTAACATTTCAGTATTTTATTGCTTCACACAAAGTTAAAAGAATAAGAACATATTCTTTTTAAATTACACTTATGTATGTCAATGGTACTTTTCCAAATGTGAAACATATATATTTTATATGTCTACATATTTATTCTGAAGAAATGAATTTATTAAAGTACAAACTCCAGAAAAATCTTTGCATATTCTAAACTTCTACCTAACTACAAGACACTAATAATGACATATTAATATAAATATTGAACAATTTCTCTTATACCAATATGGCAATAGGTTAGAGACAGGACATAATGGTATTTATTCACTCTTTTATCTTCAGGCATAGAACAATGCCTGGGAAGTGATCAATAATATTCACTGTATAAAAATATAGACTCATAAATATTTATTCATTTATTTTCTTCAACAAAGCTTAACTTAAAACCTACACTTTGGTAAGCAGTAAACAAGATGTTAGTAATTTTGAAAGAAAAATTATTCTGCCCACAATAAAATCCTAATCTAATGGAATATAAATAATTAATATATATTGATCTTTCTTGACTTATGGTGAGGTTACATCCCAATAAACTCATCAAAAGTTGAAAATATCTTAAGTTGAAAATGTATTTAATACACCTCACCTGCAGCTTAACCTAGCCTACCTTAAACATGATCAGAATACTTATATTAGCCTACAGTTGGGCAAAATAATCAAATCAAAACCTATTTTATAACAAAGTGTTGACTAACTCTTGCAGTTTATTGAACACTGTACTAAAAGTGAAAAACAAAATGGCTTTCTGGGGACAGATGGTTGTTAAGTATATCGGTTGTTTACCCTCGTGATGCATGGCTGACAGGGAGCTGAGGCTGCAGTATCTTTCCACACATTGCTAGCCCTGGGAAAAGATCAAAATTCAAAATTCAAAACACAGTTTCTACTGAATACGTATGACTTTCACACCATCGTAAAGTGGACAAATTGTAAATGGACCCATCGTAAATTGGGAACCATCTGCAATAAAAATGCTATGTCATTATTGTCATAATCCTCAGATTCACTGATCAATTTCCTATCTATTCGAAAACCCAAGTGAAGACCTCAGCTGCCAACTGGAACAAAATATTTCCAGGATTTGATCACTGAAGAACCATCAATTCATAAAGTATTTCTTATTTCTCTTAGGCTTGAATGTTATACCAAATGCAATGCAGTGATCACATTTCCTATACCAAGCTTCTATTCTTATGATTTTCATCTTTTCTCTCTTTTCTTTGCGAGTTTGTGTCTCTACTGACCCATTTCACTGTACCTTAAAAACTCCTTAAAAATTTTTTGTTGTTGTTTTTGTTTGGAGGAGAGGTAATTAGGTTTATTTATTTATTTATTTTCAGTGGAGGTACTGGGGATTGAACCCAGGACCTCATACATGCTAAACACAGACTGTACCACTGAACTATATGCTCCCCACTCCACAACTCTCCTTTTGAAGAATCAAATTTAAAAAAAAACCTCCACAGAACACCTACTCCACCTTCTTCCTGAGTGAAACCTCACTGCCCTTTCAGCAGGCCTCCTCTCTCTCCGTTTACTGAATTTGTGGTGCACAGCTTGACTGCAATTCTTGGCAGCTTGAGAGTAGCTTAGCCATCCTCCTATTGTATTTGTTTCATTACAGTTTTGACCAAAATCTGGCAAAAATCCTTTTTTTTTTTTTATGATCCTAATGCCACCTGTTGCTTAATACAATGTTGAGATAGTAGCTGAGTTTATATACTTCTCGTGTCTTTTTTAACATAAGAACTCTCCCTTAATACATAAGAGGCAAATTAGAAAAGCAATTGCACTTAATATGGGAAAAAACTGAGTTAAATTTTTGTGTTTATAGTTACAAAATAGGCTCTCAATACTCACAACAATAAAAATAACCTCCATGTCTTCTTTGGATTCCCTAGAGAATAAACGGGGAAAGTGGTCTTAATAGGTTAATCCTTAAATAATGTAGCATACAGTTTTGCTGTAGACATTTTGGGGGGGGCAAGGAGCTACTTAAATGTTGGCTCAGATAATGAAGGCAGTGTCCACATATGCAGTTATGAGAAATTAAAAAAAATACATATATATATATTAACTGGATTTTCTAGAGTTTTCTGATCTGTGGACACTGAAAACCATTCCTATGTATGGCAAACATGACTTGACCAGACACACTTGTGATCATTTCAATCCACACTTGTTTGACAGTCAGGAATGCTTAACATGATGTGAAATAAAACCTTGCACTTTCTTGTGGACTTAGCATCTTGCCATGAAGAGGTGGATCCTCTGTCCAGGTTAGGAAAACCATTGAGAGACACTGGTAGAGTGGAGATTTCACAGGTAACCTGCTTGTTTCACATAACAGGTTTTGCTTCAGTCACCGGGAGAATCTTACTTTCTCCTCTTTGGATTACTGGAGCAAACTGTGTGCTTGTCATTAATCCTTCATAATTCTACCCCAACATCTGTTTAATTTTCCAATAATTGCTGGCATAATCCTCTTAAATGCAGGTCTGATTACATTAATTCTCTATCAAAAGTCTTCATAGTTGAAGACATTCTCTATCTCTTCATACAAAAAGAAAAGTTCCTCCCATTTGATAATTTTCTTCATTCTTACGTTTACCACTATCTATTTCCCACATGTTAGTATAAATACATTTTATATTTTATTTCCTAAAATTTGTCATTCATGCCATTCCACCTCAGAATCATTGCACAAATTGCTCCATTTACCTGGATATACATTGCAAGCATGCACACCCACACATATCCATCCACACGCATCCATCTGTGTATGTATGCATGGATACTAATATTCTTACTTAGGACTTCAGTTTAAAAGATACCATCTTCAGAAGCAAATTTCATCCCTAGTGGAGAATGAGAGAGTCTTTGGTGTATTTCTGTTTTTACCATCTTGCTCTTCCCAGTGTCATACTTTTGATCACACAGTAATGGCATATTAACAACCCTTATTCCCTTATTATGTTCCATATAGCTTGAGAATAAGAACCGTACAATGATGTCTCATCAGCACCTGTTCTAGTGCCTTGTCCATAGTATATGATCAATATGATTTTTAATGAATGCTAAAGGTAATCATGAGTTACATTTTTGTAATGAGAATTGAGATACACAAAATAACCTTCCAGCTTAAAGCTGTCCACATCCTTATCCCTGGAACCTATGAAAATGTTACATTACGTGGAAAATGAGAAGTAAGGTTGCAGATTGAATCAAGGTTGCTAATCAACTGATTTTAAAATGAAGGAATTATTTAAGATTATTTGAATGGGTCTTAATCTGGGAAAAGAGAGGCAGGAGAGTCAGAAACAGAGTTGACCTTGTGAAAAAGACTCCAATGGCCATTGATGGCTTTGAAGTTGGAGGAAGGAGCCAGGAGCTGACGAATGACTTCCAGAAGATGTGGATTATCCCACTGAGTCCAATTCTGACTGCTCCCTCCAGAATTGTAAGACAACAAATCTGTGTTGTTTAAAGCTTCTAAGTTTTGGTAATTTGCTGCAGAGACAATATGAAACTAATAGAATAATATACTTTATTGTCCTCAGCAAAGTGATCTGAAATTATTTTAAAAATCAACTGCAGAAGAGATATAATTGTTCCTGAGTTTTCTAAATCTAATTTAATATAAATTTTGACAGTGTATTATACATTTAGAAAGAAATCAGTATTTTAAAATTCAAGAAGAAGCTAAGTAAACATTTCAGAAAAGGGATCAATGATTAAATGTGTGAGGAGAGAGATACTTTATTAGTTAATTTAATCAATATTTTTTCTTTACCAGATATGAATTTATCATATTTGATGCTTAATCACAGTCCACTAGAATTCAGATTTAGTTTATTACGACAGCTAAGTTAAAGGATTTACATGTAATGTATGTACTAAAATTGATTATAATACAGATTTCTAACAATTGTCCTTTACTGCTGAGATATATGTAATTTTATTCTCTTTGATATTGATGAAAATCTATACTGAGAGCCAGTTTTCTTTTTAAAAAAATTTTAAAGCTGTAGCTTATTATTCATGGACTCTGGACTTGAAACAGATTCAAACAGATCAGTGTTCAGATCAATTATAGAATATTTATTTTTAGGTGATAACATTTTATTAAAAATTTTCCTGAAAGAAATTAGGAAGGAATTATACTTGAAGAATAAAAACAATCCATATGAATCAGTAAGAAAGAAATTAAAATAAATCTATAAAAATGAAATTGATATGATACTTCGTGACGGAAATGATTCATTTTCGTAATATGTTTCTGGATTCATTCAGTGTTTTCACGCTTATTATTTAATTTTAATATATATTAACTTTTCCTTTTCTTTTTTTAATGATTTTTACCATCAAGTAAACAAATTGTGTATTAATCACTGATATAATTTATATGCTTTTTTAACTCATAAAAAATTATTTTCCAGTATTATTAATTGCATATATTCTTTTTATTATAAACATTTTAGTCTTTGACAAAACATCACTGGAAAAAGATAAAATAACAGTAGTGGCCTGTACAGGGGCCAAATTCGATCTTCTGATTTTAATAATATTTTCAGCAATTCTTACATTTACCACTCCATGAGTTTTACTTTATAAAAATTCTTGACTACTAACAAAGAAAACATAAATTTGTCTCTGTTTGTTTGTTTACAGTTAAAGCTTTCCTACAAGTAAGCTGCAATCTTAATACAGTGACTTTTTAGGATGGGAATCCAAGAATTAGGAAATCATGTTGTCCTTTTGAAGCAATTATTCATGTCTGGAAGTCTAAATAACTTAGAAGTTTCAAGACATGATGTATGTAGGAAAATCTTTATTAAAAAATATTAATTGCCAAGTAATAGTAGTTGGATAGTAAGAAGAAACATACAGGCATCTGATATATAGTATGTAATATAAATAAAATACGGCTTTACAAGATGAGTGCTATTGGAAGTAAATTCCTATAATATTTTAATCACACAGAGTGATGGAATCCTAAATATGGTTCATTTCATGTATTTACTTATTAAGAGACCACAGTTCATGAGTATTAAAATGGGAGACAGGAAATTGAAAATTGTCTTAAGTCAACACCTGTATGTGTGAGGAAGGTGGATGGCCACAGGAACCAGTGAAATGGTGAGTTGCAAAACAAACTTTAAAGTTTTGCCTTTTGATTTCTTATGTTTACATCTCTTTAGGTGCAAGAGAAGAGTAATTAACATCTTGGATGTCTGTTGGTAATGGCCTTCATTACTCTCATTCTGCCCCTACAAGTCTCCAAAATTTAACTGAGTTCTTTCTCCCAGTATCATATTCCCCAAAAGGTTAAAAGTGCAACTCTGAAGAGAGAAATTTCCTGATTTAAAAAAAATTAAATAAATAAAATAAAGAACGTAGTAGTCAACTGTGGTACTTGGAGCTTCTGACCTAGCGGTCTTCACTGCTGCTTTTCTCTGACCTTACTGGGCTAATAAGGACTGAGATCTGGCTGTAAATCACTCCCCAGTCCAGATTACTAGACAGAGTAGATGAAAACCTTAGAAAAATATTAGCTTAAAGACAAAATAATTAAAGTAGGGCTACCTCAAAATAAAGACTAAAATTGACAACTTATACTAAATGAGTATAGAAAAGACATATCAGTATATTAAGATATACTTGATACATGCTCATAAAAAAAGGGAAGATATTAAAATGCAGACAAGAATAAGAACCTAGTTGTACTAATTGTTTATTTATATGCAAACTAGTTGAATCAATGAATACAGTGGATAGGATAAGTACTGAGACAGATGTAGGTAAAGAATAACTTAAGGATACATCTATCTAGGCATAAAGAAAATATTAAAGATATGAAATATAAAAGAGGTGTAAGATATATTGAGGCAAGAAATACACACACTAACATCTGAATAATATTAGACCTATTGATTAAAAAACAAGGGCAAAAATAAAAATAAAAGATGAAAGAGAGGAAGGGTGTGTGGGGGAAGATGTTTGAAAATTAATGTAAATCTATTTCTTGAAAGAGTTAAAGGTTATTTGATCTTGTCGAAAACGTCCAATAAGACATTTGCTCCATACCAAACATTTGGTCTTATCCAAAACATCCATGAGCATATTTGGTCCATGCCTAATGATTCTGGACAGGAGCAATTACAAGGACCTTTTGGCATGGACCAAATATCTTATGGACTCTCTGGACAAGACAAATGATCCTGCAAATATCAAGGACCTTTTGGTGTGGACCAAATGCCTTATTCCATGGACCAAATATTCCATGGACTGATGTCTTATGGATGTTTTGAAGTGGGTCAAATGTCTCTGCGGATGTTTTAGACAGGACCAAATATAACCAAATATTAAGGATATTTTGGCATGGACCAAATGTATCATGAACCAAATGCCTTATGGACATTTTAGACAAAACCAATGTTCCACAAGACTCAAAAGTTAAAAATCAATTTGCAAGATCTCATTTTAGAAAGCTGCATAGAAGCCAAACAGAAAAGGAAATATCCATTATTATACTGAAATTTATGAACACCAAACTAAAGAATACGAAGACAAATAGAAAATTATAAGAGATTCTACAGAAGGAAAAAAAATAGTTCATTTACAAAGAAACAAGAATCAGGCTGACATTACATTTTGAACAGCAACACTGAATGAAAAAGGACAATTAATTGATAGCTTTATTATCTAGAAAGAAAATGATCATAGATGTAAACTTTTAGATCTTGTTAAAATGTCACTGAAATATGAGGATATAGTGAAAATATTTTCAGGTGTACAAACCATAGATGATTTGTCTTCAGAAATCCACATGGGAAATATTTTTATAGGAAGTACCTAAGTAATAATATTAATTTTAAAAATTCATAAAGTACTCAAGAGCTATAAAGAAAGAAAGTGATCATATATCTTGATAAAACTGTCTTGTAAAAAAAACTATATACAAAGGGGAAAGTGAGATATAAAATATATAAGGAAGAAATGAAATTTTAGTCACTGTGATTATTGTTGGATCTATGACCTGGTATGAAAACATGCTGATATATTTGTCTAATTATAGGAAAAATACAAACATTAATAAGTTTAGATGAATTAATGAATAGTAGTTAGAAATTTTAACCTCTTTTGTTAGCTGATAATTTTTTCATTAGAAAAAATTAAGAATAGACATCAAAATTTAGCAAGTCTAATATGCCTGACCTATGAATATAGATAACTTGACCCCAAAGTAATAGTCTCCAGCATATACAAGCATATGTTGAACATTTTCACAAATAGACAATTATTTAGGCCAGAAGTATACATCAGTAAATTCCTAGAGATAAATATCAGATTACATTCTCTAAATATAAGACAATAAAATTAGAAAGTAATAACCAATATGTAGACTATAAATCCACATAATTAGAAATGTACTTTACACTGAAAAATAAACCAGGCAGCTAATTAACAAATATCAGAATTAAAGTGCTGTACTACCATCTGTCAAAATATGTGAAAACAAAGCTACCATAGAAGAGAAATCTAAAAATTTAAATTCATTACCTCAAAAGAACAACATAGGAAAAAGTACAACAGAAACAATAACAGCAAGAAAATTTAAAAATCAAGAAAAAATGAAATCAATATAAGGGTAAAACTAAACACAACAAAAATACAAGATTATAGAAACAAACATGTTCTTTGAATAGATGAATAAAAAAGACTGGTCTTTATCAGCACTAGTCAAGAAATGCTAAGAGATGATGCAAATAAATACAATATTAGGTTAAATATATGAAAATAAATTTACAGATGGAGGAGACTGATTACAAATGCTAGTAGGAAAAAAAAAAAACCCTAATTTTAAAACAGTTAATATAGATTAACAATATAGACTGTCTTTGTGACACAGAAGATCAATTAGGGATGGTAAAGTATTTCTTTAAACATAAAAGGTAAATTCATTAAAATTATTAATTTGATTGCTGTATATTAAAATTAAATATTTCCTTTCAATTAAGTACAATGAGGAAAAAAGTTAATAGACAATTGACAGAGAAGTGAACCATACTTAAAATACCTAAAGCCGACAAAGGATTATTAGATAAAAAGTCCATGATAATTCCTTGCAGGTGCATTTTAAATACCTTAAAGTACTCTTTGGGAATGTGCCGTAGGAAATTAAAGAGATACAGAGATAATTAGAAAAGTAATAAAAAAATAATAGTTAATTTTATATGACTAATTACTTGCCAGGTCTTGTTCAAGTATGTTAACTCACATTTCCCTCCACTCATTTGGTCTGTGAAACTTTTACGCATACCTATTAATATCTTGCAGAATCTGTTGCACTGAAGTCATTACCAATAAAGTCAAGAATAAGGACATGATGCCTGTTTTTATCACTATTATTCAAAATGATCCCTGATGCTAGTAAAAGCAGGAAGCAGGAAACAGAAATAATAACTTGTGGAAAAGCTTGCCTACCTAGAGCAGCTATGAAACTCCAATTAGAGCTGGAATGTAACAAGTGAGTTGAGGAAGTTGGGCAGATATGTACATTTTTAATAGCTTACTCCTTGGCAATAGTGAGTTAGAAGGTACAATGGAAGCAATACATTAATCAACAATATGAAAATTACAATGAAATTATAAAATATAAGCCAATGATCTGGGAGAAAATTATGAAGAATCTATATAAACATAAAAAACAATATATATTTGTTAAGGCATATTCAAATTTTTTAAATAAGTTAAAGGTGAATTATATGCCATTGTGAAATTATCATTATTTTTCAAAGCTGTTTTATACATTTAGTGTAAAATAATTCAAATAATTTTTGAAAATTGAAATCATATCTTAAAAACTTTGAGGAAGAATTTGATAACCATCATTACACGAAAGTAGCAGAAAAATGATTTATAATAATGAATATAATACAAGTTACCATACAAAAGTGCAATGGAATATTGGCCTAGGCTTGGAAAGAGTAATGGAATATAAATATAAAATGAATTCATAAATGTCAATAAAGTTCCATCATATCAAATTTGGAAAGGACTAATAATTGTTTTGCTTGATCAGCTCTGCTCTCACTGAGTGGGATGCGGACCAAGCCCACTCATCTCCTTTGGCACGTAGAGTAAAAGTGAAGTAAGAGGACTTCACTACTTCTGGGATGACCTTTATGCAAAGGAGGTGGGAGGCAGGTGTCAGTGAATAAATAGGTCGTTCCTCATTTCAGACTGAAAATTCTGAGGTGTATTCTAAATAGTAGGGGTTGATGCCCAGTTTCCCACTTAACCAGCTTAATCGTGCCTTCTCAGTTTAGTTTTTGCCTTTTACCCCATAAGCCTTCTCAATTTCTTCTTCTTCCCTGTTTTCATACCCTAAAATAATTATCCAGGTGGTGTATACAAGTGCTGATTTTGGTGGGGGTGAGCTTAGCTACTGAACGAGATGAAAAGAAAGCTTCAGAAAAACAGCAACAACAACAACACAGAGTTGCTTGGGATACCTCTGGACCCTTAAGCTTTTCTCCCTTTCACTTCTGTAGACCATAGAAATGATGCTTTTAGGGACAAGTAGCTATCTTTAAAATAGAAGTTGTTATATAAAGGCAAGACCTAATTCTAACGCTAGGAGAACACCAAGAAGAGTCTAGTTTTATCATGCCATTGCTAAACTCTACTTATTTAAGCCTTCCTACTAGGTTTTGCCATTACAACTGATCCTTGAACAAAGGGTGCGCATGCGTGTGTGTATGTGTAGGGGGGAACTGGGCGGGGGTGGGGCGAGGTGAAGGAGTAGGAAGTGGGGTAGGTTAGGGGCCTGACTCTCAGCGCAGTGGAATATCCTTGTATGATTTATAGTCTGCCCTCCATATGGGAAGTTCCCCATCTGTGGATTCAACTAAGCTGTAATGTGTGGTAGTATTTACTACTCAAAACACAACAAAACAAAACAAAATGTGTTAGTGGATCTGCCCAGTTCAAACCTATGTTATTCAAGGGTAAATTGTATTTATAGCCAGAAATGTTCTTGACTAAGGATATTCAGTATAATCTCAGTAGATCTTAATTTGGAAATAAAACAGGACCTATATAACAGAGGAATGATCAAGAGCCTTTTAATAGCCTAGTTAGCTCTGCTGGGTTGGATTATAGCACATTTTTATTCTTTTCATTATAATTTTCTGACTTTAAAAACTGTCTATATTTGTAATTTAAAATAAAAAGGTGTAAAATTTAACAAAAATATGAACAGATATTAAGCACTTAAAGAAATAAGTGAAGGAACCAATCTATAATACTAAAGAAAGAAGGTAGTTTGATAAAAGTCAAGAATGAATTAATTTCAGATTCTAGTTTTGTCATCTTATACCTAGGATAATTGATAATTTGGGCTGGGATAAACTAAGTGTCAAACAAAATTTGATGTAGCTGGTTTATGTAAAAAAAGAAACAAATTAAGGAATTAAGGCTATAACAAAGAGCCTAAACCAGGAAACGTAACTATAGATGTAACTTTACCAGCAAACTCCCATTACCTCCCATCTCCTTAACAATCTTATTTTATTATTATAATTCCAGGGCTGGGACCTTGTGAAATGCTACCCACTCATCAGAAATGTGACAGTAGATTTAAGAGAAGTTTCCTGGCTTAGGTAAGCAGCTTGATAAAGTCAGCTACTATTTTGTTTTGTTTTGTTTTGTTTTGTTTTGTTTTGTTTTGTTTTGTTTTGTTTTGTTTTATTATTTTATGACCTCTTTTAAAAATTATATGTGAATTTTTTTCCCAGATAAATTACCTTATACTTCTTATACATCCCCAGATTGATGAAAATTACACTTTTCTGCTTACATTCAGAGTCAAGAACTCTTCATATCACTTATACTCATAAATTAGGCATTTTATTCTCTGAAAGAATTTGGTGTCATTGGTATCTGTCTATCTGTTACCAACTACAAAACTAAAAGTTTTGTCTTTCTATTATTTTAAGAAAACAGTTCCATAAGTAATCATCCACTCCAATATTCAGATATTTTCTGCTACTTTTCTAAAATTTCAGGCTTGAGAAAATAAAGTCTGAATCTCAAAAGGCAGTATCTACTAGTATAATTAATCTCTGCTTAATTATCATATGATGAAGATTGTTAATTTTTCACTGAGAATAAGAGGAATCTTCTTTGTCCTCAGTTCTACTTAGTCCATACCATATTTTATGTACTGTCACTTTAAAGACTTACTTCCAGAAAATAATGTCTATATTTGTCAATTTTTTCTCAGTTAGCAGTGACAAATAATACAATGCAATTTAGATAACAAAACAGGAATTTGTGTATTTATGCTGTTAGAATGACTTTGGGGACAAATGGGGCTAGTGTCTTAAATGGCCATTTCAGAACCCTCTATCAGTCTCTGCCTCCCTCTGTATACTGGGTTTTTTCTTGCAGCTCTTTCCTCCTTGCAATCAAGCAATACAATCATCAGCAGTTTAAGGCAAATTTTGTTTAATGTTTTGCTGTCAAAGAGGAAGCTAGCATGTCTTTCCACTGAATTTACTTAAGATGTTTCAGGGAAGAATCTCATTGGTTTATTTTGTGGATAAAGAATTCAGGGAAGAATCTCATTGGTTTATCTTGTGGATAGAGATAATGGGCCCAGCATATGTTCTAAGCCTGCCCTTTGCTGAGAGGTGGCTCTCACTGCATCTATATTGACTATAGGGCAACTTCTTAAACCAATAAAGCAAAACAAACAAGAGCAAGAACAAGAGAAATGGAGCAAAAATTATCTGGATGGGCAAAAATCATAGGTTAATATGTCATCTAAGTTTATCATTATTTGACAAAAGAAATTAATTAAAAAGAAATTTACCAAATAAACTAAATGATAACTTCCCTCTCCCACAAAAAAATTTAAAATGAAGTACTCTCGAAGGCAGAATGTCAAAGTGGAAAGAACTATGTCATGGAAGTTGTGTATACCTAAGTTGAAATCTTGACTCAGGCATGTTTGATGGATTTGAACAAATTCTAACTCTCAAGAGCTTATTTTGCAACTTCTTACCAGAAAAAAAAAAAAAATCCCTTCAGAGTATTGGGTATTTTGCTGAGAAGTTTTTGTAATCTCAATAGATAGTGGAAAATAGTTAATTAACAAGTCGTTGAAATATAATATCCTCTACAGCTTTCCAGCAAGTATTTAAATGATTGTAATATATATAATACTCTAGTTTAACTAAAGTATTGTTATGCATTATGGCAGAGTTATACTACAAAGTACTAATCAGTGAATTTTCTCTCTTGTTTCTTTGTTTACCATTCTGCTTTCTTTCTAGTACCATAAAGCAGCATAGATGTACCTAAAGTTGAAAAAAGATCCACTAACTTAAGTGTGGGATCAAAACTATAAATTCATTTTTTTAAAGCAAGTTTTTGTTCTACTGAAGATGAAAAAAGACATGAACTGAGGAAAGACAAATGAATCCCATCTTCAGAGGAGGGGAAGGTCTCCAGGAGGACCAGAGAGCAGGCTGAAGGAGCACTGAAATACTCAGTGCTAAGCTATCTTGGATTCTGCATCCTCTCTCCAGCCAACATCACATTATCTTTAACTCTTGTAAAACTGATTAGACAATTTAATGGGTGGAAGGGGGCATGTAGAAAAGCCTATTAATCTGATGGGCACAAAACAAAACTTGTTGATGCTTTCCTTTTAACATTTAGCCTATTAAGACACTGTGAGTCTATACACTTGAGATTTTTGTTTTTGTTCTAAACTACACATCCTCACGTTGTCACAGTGTTAAAACTATGGTAGTAAGCAAACTCTTAATTAATGTTTCTTCAATTGCCACAAATACAACTTGCACTTGAACTTTATCTAATTTTCTGTTCTAAAATTGACACAACAAAACGATCGTCTTCTATGATTTTTACTATATTCTCTACTCTATAATATAGCTCTGTCTCTTCTGTATAAAGTCAATAAAATAGTGCTTCAGATATTAATGATGTAATATTATAGTTTAATATGTAAAGCACTATAAAATAAATCCTATTGCCACATTTAATTTGTTTAGCAAAACAAATCTTTCTTCAGTTATTAAGTATTTTATTGACTTTATACTTTTACATTAGTAAATGCTTATTAGGAACAGTGTTAGGAATGTCTGTGGGACTATTGGAGGGGAAAATGGTGGATTTTACCTTTAAGAAGTTTATAGTCTAGATTGAGATACAAATATTAAAATGAAGTATTGAGACCAGTACAAACGTATTGAAGTTAATATGGATTACATAAGTTTAGGGCGTTGGAAGAATTCAGTTATTCCAGTTGAATTTCCAAGATTGTGTAAGTTTTCTATTTGTTTATTTGTTTTAACAAGTAGCAAGGAGGCCTGAGTTCATAAGGAAAGTACATGGGGAATTTTTTTTAAGCCTGGTAAGCTTATGGAGAGTGTATCAATGAAAAAAGTCCACTGATGGAACAAGTAAACTCTAAATTTCAGAGTATTGCAGCAACCAGTGTTTTGTTTATTTGTTTGCTTTGTTTTTTCCTTAATTATGCTAACTATCTATCCATTCATGCCATTTTCCCAGCAGGACCAGCCTGAGGGATCACCCATCTCTGTCTAGAATACTGACAGTCTCTTGACAGATAGAAAAGAGATATGACAAACTATAAGTCAATCCTAAATCTGTCCAAATGACACATTGGCCAAATAAAGTCATATACACATTCCTGAGATGAATGGCATACAGTAGAATAATCCTCCTAGAATGAGACTTAATATTTTAAAATACAAACTACCACAAATAGCTCAAACCTTTAGCTCATAACATTAATTTGAGTTCCCAGGTAAAAGTTTTCTTAAATTGCTTACACTTGAAACACTTGTCTTGCAAACATGTCTTACTAGCCTAGAGAAGAAAGGTTGAAGGTATACGTGGACACGTTTATTACCAGATTCTAACACAATGTCTCAAACCCAGGCTTAATACATGGCAACTGAACAAAGTAATGATCACAACCAGAACATTTAATCAGCCCATGGCATAATCCTTCTACATGATATAGAACATTGTCCAGTAACAATTTCCTTAAATGTCAGTTTCTGTATAAGGCAAAATCCTCTGTAAAGAAATCCAGTTCCTTATCATCATTCTCACATCAATTTAATGAGACATTCTTAGATTATATAATCAAAGATGTAATTATTTTATTTGTATTGCTGCTTCCTTGTACATTGCTTGGATTTTCTTTAGACTCAAAGTTCCATCAAGGTAAAGACTGTGAGAGGGTTTGATATGCGGGACGATGCTTAGTAAGTGTTAGCAGAATGGAGGTATTTTAGAAGCCTTAAACAGGCTTTGAAATCATGTAGGTGACATTAGTTAGTAATCATTATATGAGACATTTCCTATGTTTCAGTTGTGTAGGTAACTACATTACTGAGATGAAGAAAATGTGCAAATGGTTCTGGGTCCAGTAGGATAATGCTGGGTTGTAGATTCTCTTCTTACATGATGCCGTTCTTGCAAGAATTTGTTATTTGGCAGAAACAGAAATCACTGTCTTATAGGCTGTTTCTTAAAGAGATTCTCAAAAGTTGCTGACTTCCTCTACTACTCCTTCCTTTGGATGAGTCCAACTTTCCATGGTGATAAGAGGAGAGTGCGCAATCAAAGCAGCAACCAGCAACTCTTAAAAGACACAGGAAAATAAACCTTGTCCTAGATCATGGATCCTTCCAAGTGGCAACATTACGGAATAGAATAAAGGATGCACTGTGGATTTGTAACATTTCCTCAGTGGGGAAAGTCCCAGGTACCGTAGCTTGTGTTTTCACTTTCTTTTTAAAACATGCAAGTCACATTCTTCCCTGTTGTGACATCATGCTTTGTCTTCAGCTCTGCCTACTCTCTGGTAGAGCTAACTAAACAAAGTAAACAGTTTTTTTTTAAATTTTCATTTACAGGTAGTTTTCCTCATTACATTATTATAACCACGTGTGAATTTGAAGTGGCCAGTGTAACAGTGAGTGACATATCCCTGTTGAATCTTATAAAGAGCTTTATTTCTTTCCCAATTCTGCCTTAGGAACTCTCACTCTAGAGGTTAAAATGTTGTAAACCTTTCCTCTGGCCTGCCTGTTTTCTCTCTGCTTTCAGGATCTCTCTCACGCTCTCTGGCTCTCCCTCTGCCCCTCTACTCCCTACAGTCTCTGGCTAATAAGTAATTTCTCCTGAATACACCACCTGAGTTCCTTTTATTCTACTCTGCCATCTGGCTGCCCTTCCCTCCTTCTGTACCAGAACTATCTTCTGTATTCATATTTTAACAATACTTCATGTTCAGTCTTTGCTATTATTTTAGTATGTCTTACCCAGCTTTTTGTTGTTGTTTACCTCCTTTTAAAAAAGAGCCCATTAGTGATATTTTCCTTGTCTGTGCTAAAAGAAGAAGAATAATAACCATTATTTTGAAAACGTTTGATCGCCTTTAAGTCAGTGTATGAATCTTACAGTTACAGACCCAAAATGCCTCATCTATTCTACCCCTTAACATGGCCATTTAGGAAAATCCATTATCTAGGAAAGGATCATTCCCCTGCTGCTTTGTATGAGATTTTTGCTGCAGCTTAGATGATCCTTTCTGTCCTTATATTGAAAATTAGTTGTATAATATCAATGGCCCTAATTTCTTCTTCCAATGAACGACCGTTTCTTTCCCAGGTCCAAAAGCATTATCTTTCGGTCATATTAAACATCTTTGTCCCACTTCTTTGCCATGTTGTTTTAAGTGCTGTCATGTTTCACTATCATCTCCAAGTTTACTAATAATTGGTAGGCCATCTTTTCTAAATCATTTTCATCATTAAACTACCACCAGACTCCCTGTGATCTGAAAGGTAAATTGTCACACTTCTACTGCATTTGAAGTCACCAGATAGTATCAAAGTAAAATTATGACTAGGTGAAAAGTCTGTCCTATCAACAAGAGCAAAAACACTTTGAAACGTTTGCTTGTCTAAATGACATTTCCCATGATTTTGTAATCTTGTGTAAGCTTCCCTTTACCACATCTCCAATTTAAATTCTATTAGGAGGCGCTCTAATTTTCTCTCAAGTGGGAAGTCCGATGTGGAACAAATCCATCCCAAAGGAATTGATTCTATATTCCATTGAAGACCAGGTAGCTTCCATGTGTCATTTCACCTCGTTCATAATGTTTCTCTTTTAGAGTAAATGGGGGTATCCTCTTTAGGAAACTACTCCATCTCAATTAGAGACATTGCCTCCAGGGGATAACCCCAGAGGAACTAGAATTACAATCATATATCTTGGATAATTGGGCTCAGATTTTGATGGCCTCTTGTCTCATTTTTACAAAACTTGCCTGAGATTTTACTGGATCCCGGAACTGTCTAACAATATTCAGTTCCTCACAGTCCCTAATCGGCCAGTATTCAACTCATCTTACCCATGTGACTTCCTGCAGTATTTTCAAACTCTGCCCCAAATGGGAAATCTCTAAGTGTGTTCTGGGGAGACAATTTTCCACTGGTCTCATGTTTCTGCACTTACTTGTTCTAGCCTATCTGTTGAAGGATGTTTGTATATTGAACAGACTTGGAAGACAGAGATGGTATTTTCCTTCAGGTCACAGTGCAAGCACATTTCCTTCTTTTTTGTAACACAACCCATTGTGTTTGCAGATATTCCCTGCCTCAATTTTGTATCTTCATGTGGAAACTGGGGCTCAGAGAGCTGACACACACACCCTCACACAAATACTGCTGACACTTTGGCTACTGCTATAGCTGTGAATAATAAGCTGTCTTTTATTTCTGAACCAGGACTCTAGTGTCTTCTATCAATACTCATGAAACCATGGCTGACTCACTTGATAGCTTGCAAGTAAGGGAAAAAACTCTCTGGCCCTTTACAGTTTTTGATATTGATTGTCTCTTAAGCCTTAGTGTAGTATATGTTTCTTGAAGCAAGTACCACATCTTACTCTCCCTTATATTTTCCACAGTAGTGGATGCCCAAGACGATGCCTTACATGGAGAAACCACTCTATAAATCATGTAGAAAATACACATTTCTTTCAAATCTTATCTTACCTAGAGATCACTTAGATCCACTTTGCCTTTTGTTGAATAGTTGAAATATGCTAAGAACAGAATGTTCTCTCTGAATAACATTTAGAATCATCATTAGTTTAAACTCCCTGACTCATTTGTTTATGAAGTGAGACTCAGTGTAAGAACATTTAACACTTGCCATAGAATTGTTTTGAATTAATCACCAAACTAATGTGTTATAACTTTTGGAAACATAATTTCTCAAGTTGGTTTAGGTTATGGCCATGACATTTTTATTAAATAAAACAAAGTAGAAAATAAAGTAAAACTCTTGTGAACTTTTAACCTCTTTTTGTTAATTGCTTTGGTCTTTCCCTATGGCACCGGCAAAACTATTTAATAGGGAGATACAATTTTCTAGTTGCTGGGTTTGCTACCTTTGTTAAAATTTTCAAAACATAAAAATTTGGACATTGCTTGACTATTTACTAAACTACTGATGTACACATATAAACAAAATAATTAATGAGTGTGACCTGAGTATTTCTCTCATTGGATTCTGCTTTGCTGTATCATATTTGTTTTACAATGTAATTAATAAAGATTCTACATATACTAACATCACACTCACTTCCAATTTATCAGTAGGTCCATCATAGACCATGTATGACGTCTACTCATTGCTATGTTGTGATCAAGAGATATCTAACAGAGTCCCATACTGATGCACGTAGATGTTTAAAATACAGTTCTCTTGTTTATTTGCTAGGCTCTGATCAGTGTGCCTGAAAGATGGTATCTACTGCATCAGGTATGACTATTACAAAATGTTATTAGTGCCTTATATTTTGATGAACCAGGTGGGTTAATTTCCAACTTGTTAATTAAGTCAGAACAGAGAAAATCCATTTGTATTTGTCTTTTACTAGTTTTTTTTTTTAAATTCTTTCTCATGATTGTTTTTGTGTAATATTTATCATATACCTCAACTCCTAAATCTGAAAGTAGAAAAGAATAATCCAAATGAGTTTAACACATAATAATTTTAAGAAATATTTTTGAGACCTGTTGTATTGTGTTAACTTGAGAAATATGGGAAGGTATTTTTTGTAGTGTTTTCCGCTTTCTACACGCCCTTACTGATTTCATGCTTTCCCTACTCTTCTTATAATGATGGCTATAACCTTTATTAATAATAACAAGCAATGGAAATTCATAATATTACTCTTCTTTAGGGAGTGTATTATTTTAGCAAGAATCCATGATCAGAAATACAAGCCATTGCTCATCTGGTAAGGGACAACATTGATGTCTCTGAAATCTCAACAAATTGAGTTTGTCTGTTGTCTTAATGAATGTTGATTTCTCTGAACTGAAGGTGTATAATTCACACTGAAGTTTATTTTGCATTGCAAACAAGATTTTATTGAAGTCTAGTCATTCCAATTTAGTTTAGGTTTCTAGTGTATCTTAACTTATTTACAGAAAATACTTATACTTGAACGTCCCTTTTTCTATTATATTTATTCTGAAGCCTCAACTAGTCAAAGATGCCAGATCTGAAAAGCACTACCATTCTGTAATTTCTGTTTCCTAGGATGAATGGACATCCAATTTGAGTAAAATTATCCAACAGTATTCAAATTCCAGCATGAATTTAAAACATAGTTATTACTTCTTAAAAATCAAGTATTAAAATATACAAACAACAACATCTCTGTCAAGTTGCAAATGAAATAAACTTACACAAACCGTTCTTAAAACTTTCTAACCTAAGGAATCTGATATCATGGCCTCAGGGTAGTAGATTCAATGTCTATAATATGCTTCCTAGGAGAGAGAAAGGTGGACTCTGAGTCACTGTTTGCCTAAGGCTGACCTAACAGTGCTTCTGGTATTTTTTTGTTTGCTTGTTTTTTTGCAAATACATCACTGGGTCTTATTCAGAAAGTTCAGAGTTTGGAAATCTGTATAAAATAAGAATGATCTTTTTATACGTTTGTCTTTTACTACATCAAGTTAACATTATTGAACAGAATGTCACTAAATTAAAGACTATGTTAGGAATTGCATAAAGTAATGCTACTCAAAGTAGTTGCACTTTGAACCATGGGTCTTCAGTCCAGGACGAGATATGGAACTTGAGAGAAAAAAATAAATCATTGCTTCCTGTTTTAAGAAAATTTCAGTAGGAAAAAAAAAGTCAGCTAAATTAAATACTGTGTTTATGAGACTGAAGATATTAACTACTATGTATAAAATAGATAAACAGCAAGGACTTAATGTATAGCACAGGAAATTATATTAAATACCTTGTAATAGCCTATAATAAAAAAGAATATGACAAGGAATACATATATATATATATAACCGAATCACTATGCTGTGTACCAGAAATTAACATAATATTGTAAACTGATTGTACTTCAATAAAAATAAAGAATAATAAAAAGAGATAGTGTGTTTAATGACAAAGTGATTTACATTTTTCTACAAGCTCCTTATCACCTGTGAATCATAACAAATATTTCATGAGTCACCATTAATCTTTCTCACCTTGTTACATTGCTGTAAAGGACAGTCAGAGATTGGCAGTTAAACCTCTAAAAGTGCTACAGTTGAGATGAAATACCATGTATTTCCAATTAGGATGGACATATGCAATTTATTATAATGCAATGAAGAAGGAAAAAAACAATCATTTTGAGTATAAGTCCCAATTTTAAAAACTGCATGTCATTGGATCCAAATTATAGAACTTGACTGGTGACTGAGCACTTCTTACATGGGCAACTGTATGTAATACACCCAGGGTAACTTGGACAGAGATTTTTTTTTTTTTTTAAACGATGCTTGATTATTCTAGCAATGCAGAGAAGACTCTCTAATTTTAAATCAACTCTCAGTAATTCACTGTTACAAATTTAAGATTGATTAATTTTCATAGTTTTATAGATATATTTATATTTAGGCTGTTTTACAATGTTCACAATATACATTAGATATAAAGTCTGTGTATACATTATACTGAAAATTAAAATGACATTGTAGATGATTACTAGAAGTAGCATATCCCAATTTCCTTCACTATGTAAGTTGTCTTGAGTTATTTATAAAATCCCCACTGAATCATAAATCTGTTCTTTGTTGGAATTGTTGGTAATGTTCTTACTTCAAAACATGCATTTTATCTATAAGAGTACTCGAATATTTTTGCTAAGTGGCTGATTGGCCTTGAACTAACGAAGCTCAGAACATTGCACATCAAAATAATATGGTGTGATGAACCACTATGGCAAGTTATACATATATTAACCAAAGGGGATTTGCAAACCAATCCCAGAGTCAAATTCGTTTTTCTAAGCAATGTTTTGGACCACTTAGTACTGTCATTCTACTGAAAACTCAACGAAATCATTCAAATTTAGAGTTCAATTCATGTTTAAAATCATTATACATACTTTGTGAAACTTTTGACATTTGTTTAGTGAATAACTGTTTTATTCTGAAAATATATTTATTTTCAATTCTGAAAAATATTTGTTTTTTCCTCTTATAATAGTCATCAATGTGAACTAACAGTAGAATTTGAAACAAAGAGGTAAATTAAAATAAAGGTAGGAGAATATTTTCCTTGTCTTAGTTCTCCTTGACTAGAAATACATTAGAGCATATTATCAGTTTTAACTTATCATGCACTTCTTTGGACCATTTTTACAGACCAGTCTGTTTTATTCTTTTCAAAAGATAGAGGTGTACTTCTTTAATTCACACAAATTCCATTCCATTTGATAAAACCTGAAATAAATTTCAATAAATCAAAAAAGTTTTAAATTACATCTGTTTAAATACTACATGGCAAAGTAAAACTGTCAAAAATAAAGGAAACACACACACACACACACACACACACACACACACACACACACACACACTACCCCACGTGCTGGCAAAGTGCAAGAACAGCTACAACAATAGATCAGAGTAACTCCACAGTTAAGTGCTACTGAAACCTCATTTAACAACAAAGAGATAGACGTTAGAAAAGCCTGATTTTCCAGAATTCATGAAAAAGCCACATGGAATTTATTTAAAGATAAAGACTTGGACAAATACTCCTCAAAGTTAGGAAATTCAGAATTTAAGGATTAGATAAATATTTGCAGTGTTTATTATACTCTATCTTTTCTTCAAAATATGTCTGTCTTCTCCAATGATTTGAGTTTTCCCCCAATTTTTTTTAACATTTTTTATTGATTTATAATCATTTTACAATGTTGTGTCAAATTCCAGTGTTCAGCACAATTTTTCAGTTATTCATGGACATATACACACTCATTGTCACATTTTTTTCTCTGTGAGTTATCATAACATTTTGTGTATATTTCCCTGTGCTATACAGTGTAGTCTATTCTACAATTTTGAAATCCCAGTCTATCCCTTCCCACACTCCACCCCCTTGGTAACCACAAGTCTGTATTCTCTGTCTGTGAGTCTATTTCTGTCCTTTATTTACGCTTTGTTTTTGTTTGTTTGTTTTTGTTTTTGTTTTTTAGATTCCACATATGAGCAATCTCATATGGTATTTTTCTTTCTCTTTCTGGCTTACTTCACTTAGAATGACATTCTCCAGGAGCATCCAGGTTGCTGCAAATGGCATTATGTTGTCAGTTTTTATGGCTGAGTAGTATTCCATTGTATAAATATACCACCTCTTCTTTATCCAGTCACCTGTTGATGGACATTTAGGCTGTTTCCATGTTTTGGCTATTGTAAATAGTGCTGCTATGAACATTGGGGTGCAGGTGTCATCCTGAAGTAGATTTCCTTCTGGATACAAGCCCAGGAGTGGGATTCCTGGGTCATATGGTAAGTCTATTCCTAGTCTTCTGAGGAATCTCCACGCTGTTTTCCATAGTGGCTGCACCAAACTGCATTCCCACCAGCAGTGTAGGAGGGTTCCCCTTTCTCCACAGCCTCTCCAGCATTTGTCATTTGTGGATTTTTGAATGACGGCCATTCTGACTGGTGTGAGGTGATACCTCATTGTAGTTTTGATTTGCATTTCTCTGATAATTAGTGATATTGAGCATTTTTTCATGTGCTTTTTGATCATTTGTATGTCTTCCTTGGAGAATTGCTTGTTTAGGTCTTCTGCCCATTTTTGGATTGGGTTGTTTATTTTTTTCTTATTGAGTCGTATGAGCTGCTTATATATTCTGGAGATCAAGCCTTTGTCGGTTTCACTTGCAAAAATTTTCTCCCATTCCGTAGGTTTTCTTCTTGTTTTATTTCTGGTTTCCTTTGCTGTGCAGAAGCTTGTAAGTTTCATTAGGTCTCATTTGTTTATTCTTGCTTTTATTTCTTCTAGGAGAAAATTTTTGAAATGTATGTCAGATAATGTTTTGCCTATATTTTCCTCTAGGAGGTTTATTGTATCTTGTCTTATGTTTAAGTCTTTAATCCATTTTGAGTTGATTTTTGTATATGGTGTAAGGGAGTGTTCTAGCTTCATTGTTTTACATGCTGCTGTCCAGTTTTCCCAACACCATTTGCTGAAGAGACTGTCTTTATTCCAATGTATATTCTTGCCTCCATTGTCAAAGATGAGTTGACCAAAAGTTTGTGGGTTCATTTCTGGGCTCTCTATTCTGTTCCATTGGTCTATATGTCTGTTTTGGTACCAATACCATGCTGTCTTGATGACTGTAGCTCTATAGTATTGTCTGAAGTCTGGGAGAGTTATTCCTCCAGCCTCTTTCTTTCTCTTCAGTAATGCTTTGGCAATTCTAGGTCTTTGATGGTTCCATATGAATTTTATTATGATTTGTTCTAGTTCTGTGAAATATGTCCTGGGTAATTGGATAGGGATTGCATTAAACCTGTAGATTGCCTTGGGCAGTGTGACCATTTTAACAATATTGATTCTTCCAATCCAAGAGCATGGAATATCTTTCCATTTTTTAAAGTCTTCTTTAATTTCCTTCATCAATGGTTTATAGTTTTCTGTGTATAATTCTTTCACCTCCTTGGTTAGATTTATTCCCAGATATTTTATTAATTTGGGTGCTATTTTAAAGGGGAGTGTTTCTTTACTTTCTTCTTCTGTTGATTTATCGTTAGTGTAAAGAAATGCAACTGATTTTTGAACGTTAATTTTGTAACCTGCTACCTTGCTGAATTCTTCAATCAGCTCTAGTAGCTTTTGTGTGGACCTTTTACGGTTTTCTATATATAGTAACATGTCATCAGCATATAATGACACTTTTACCTCTTCTTTTCCAATTTGGATCCCTTTTATTTCTTTCTCTTGCCTGACTGCTGTGGCTAGGACTTCCAGGACTATGTTGAATAGGAGTGGTGATAGTGGGCATCCTTGTCTTGTCCCAGATTTTAGTGGGAAGCTTTTGAGTTTTTCACCGTTGAGTACTATGCTGGCTGTAGGTTTGTCATATATAGCTTTTATTATGTTGAGATATGTTCCCTCTATACCCACTTTGGCGAGAGTTTTTATCATAAATGGGTGTTGAATTTTATCAAATGCTTTTTCTGCATCGATTGAGATGATCATGTGGTTTTTTTCCTTTCTCTTGTTGATGTGATGTATTACACTGATTGATTTGCGTATGTTGAACCAGCCTTGTGTCCCTGGGATGAACCCCACTTGGTCATGATGTATAATCTTTTTTATGTGTTGTTGGATTGTATTTGCTAAAATTTTGGTGAGGATTTTGGCGTCTATGTTCATCAGTGATATTGGCCTATAATTCTCTTTTTTTGTAGTGTCTTTGCCTGGTTTTGGTATCAGGGTGATGGTGGCTTCATAGAATGAGTTTGGGAGTATTCCCTCCTTTTCAATCGTCTAAGAGTTTGAGAAGGACTGGTATGAGTTCTTCTTTGTATGTTTGGTAGAATTCCCCGGTGAAGCCGTCCGGTCCTGGACTTTTATTTGTAGGGAGGTTTTTAATTGCTATTTCTATTTCCTTTCTAGTGATCGGATTGTTCAAGTGTTCAGATTCTTCTTGATTCAGTTTTGGTGGACAGTATGTTTCCAGAAACTTGTCCATCTCCTCTAGGTTATCCAGTTTGGTTCCATATAGTTTTTCATAATATTCTCGTATGATATTCTGTATTTCTATTTTGTTTGTTGTAATTTCTCCATTTTCCTTTCTTATTTTGCTAATTTGTGCTCTCTCTTTTTTCTTCTTTGTGAGTTTGGCCAGAGGATTGTTGATTTTATTTACTTTTTCAAAAAACCAGCTTTTGGTTTGGTTGATTTTTTCTATGGTCTTGTTAATCTCCATTGTATTTAATTCCTCTCTGATCTTTATTATTTCCTTCCTTCTGCTGCTTTTTGGGGCTTTTTGTTCTTCTTTTTCTAATTCATTCAGGTGGTGGGTTAAATTGTTTATTTGAGATTATTCTTCTTTTTGGAGGAAGGCCTGTATCGCTATAAACTTTCCTCTTAGCACTGCCTTTGCTGTGTCCCATAGGTTTTGAGTGGTTGTGCTTTCATTATCATTTGTCTCAAGGTATTTTTTAATTTCAGCTTTGATTTCCTCATTGATCCATTGTTTTTCAATAACATATTGTTTAATCTCCATGCTTTCCTTTCTTTCTCCTTTGTTTCTCTGTTGTTGATTTCCAGTTTCATGGCATTGTGGTCAGTAAAGATGCTTGAGATAATTTCTATCTTCTTAAAATTGTTGAGGTTTCTTTTGTGTCCAAGTACATGATCGATCCAGGAAAATGTTCCATGTGCACTTGAAAAGAATGTATATCCTATTTTTGGGGGGTGTAATGCTCTGAAAATATCCACCAAATCTAGTTTTTCTATTGTAGTATTTAATTTCTCTGTCGCCTTGTTTATTTTCTGTCTGGAAGATCTGTCTAGTGATGTTAATGCAGTGTTAAAATCTCAAACTATGATTGTATTCCCATCAATATCCCCCTTTATCTCTGTTAGTAATTCTTGTATGTACTTAGGTGCTCCTATATTGGGTGCATATATATTAATGAGTGTTAATATCCTCATCTTGTATCACTCCTTTAATCATTATAAAATGTCCTTCTTTATCTTTCTTTATGGCCTTTGTTTTAAAGTCTATTTTGTCTGAAATCAGTACTGCAACACCTGCTTTTTTGGCTTTTCCATTTGCATGGAATATCCTTTTCCATCCTTTCACTCTCAATCTATATGTGTCCTTCTCCCTAAAGTGGGTCTCTTGTATGCAGCATATTGAAGGTTCTTGCTTTATTATCCAGTCTGCCACTCTGTGTCTTTTGACTGGAGCATTTAGTCCATTAACATTTACAGTAATTAATGATAGATGTGTGTTTATTGCCATTTTGAACTTATCTTTGCAGTTGAATTGGTATATCCTCTTTGTTCCTTTCTTCTTCCTTTTGTGGTTTGGTAATTTTCCTTTGTATTATCATGGATTTTATTTAATTTTTGTGACTCCTTTGTAAATTTTTGGCTTGTGGTTACCCTTTTTTGTAAATCTATCAACCCATTACTATAACTGTTTTTATTAAACTGATAGTAACATGATCTCAAACCCATCCTACTGTTAAAAAAATTTAAAAAAGAAAGAAAAAAATATTCTATATTTCCCTGCCTCAATTTTTTTTTTAATGTGTGTCACTGTGTGCCAAATGTTCCGAGACCTGACATTCTACAGTGGATTGCCATTGTGCTCTCACATTCAATCAGTAGTTTGGCTTGATGTAAAATAGCTAGTTTCAAAAATCCTTTCCATCTATACATAAAAAAAGCATACATGCATACTCAGCAATCTTTTTCTATACACTGTTACTATTGAGAATTTTGTTGTCACTGTGATTCTTGTGCATTTCAGGTGACTGTTCTTTCTCTTGGGCATCATTTATGCTCCTCTGTTTGTCTCTGCTATATGACTGTATTTCCTTCTCTCTCATGTCTGGCATCCTTTCAATCAAATATCTATCTTTATTTAATCCTTCAAAAATATGTCTAATTGCTTATTCAAATATTTCCTCCTTTAATTTTTCTCCCTTTTTCTGTTTCATTTTGGCAGAAGTCATTTATTTGTTTTTCAATGCATTTATTTATTTCACATCTATATTCCTCTGACTATCCATTCTTTATCTCATTCTTTATTTCAACAATTTTACCTTAATTAATGTTGATAGCACTTCTTTTCTCCTTATATATATCATTTTATCACATTAATTTTAAATTATTTTTCTGCCTGTTCTAATAATAACACTTCAGTTTGTACATAGAGCTCACTATATTGTCATTTTCAGAAAAAACATCATTATATTTTTCATGTGCATTGCTCTTTTAACCAGGGAGTTCATTTTTTTCTTAGGATCAGCAAGCTATTGTAAAATCAAGGTATGCTAGGATATCCTAAACCAACAAACAAACGAAAAACATGAAATCTTGGCAGCTTAATTACAGAGAAGTTTCGTTCCTCAATCAGTCAAGAATCATCATATACTTAGCAGCTTCCTTCTAGCTTGTAGTTACAGTATGTGAAAAACTTGACTTCTGATGTTACTATGATATGGTATATTTTTTAGAGTTCTCCAGAGAGATGGAAGAGAGAAGTGGAAGATATTCTTTAGAGCCAAGTCTAGAAGTGGCTATCAAAGTATCTATCCAAATTCAACTGGCCAGAACTCAACCTCATTCTCTTGCTGAACCATAAAGAATTCTGTGTATGTTTCTGTGCACACACATCTCTCTGCTATGACTACTCTACCTGGCAATGTGCATCCATGAAAGATTGAAGGCCAGTCACCACTCCATGGAAGAACTGGAGAACTTAATGAGAAATGTACCAATGAGGCAAATTTCAGAATCACAAGTACCTCAAAACATATAGATTACCTCCAGTTGATGTTAACTCTACAAGGCAAATCCTATGGTCAAGATTTCAATTTTATCTGCAATGAGGTATCACCTCACACCAGTCAGAATGGCCATCATTAAAAAGTCCACAAACACACTTAACATATGATCCAGCAATACCACTCCTGGGCATATATCCAGAGGAAACTCTAATTCAAAAAGATTCATGAACCCCAATGTTCACAGAAGCACTATTTACGATAGCCAAGACATGGAAGCAACCTAAAAGTCCATTGACAGATGAAGGATTAAGAAGCTGTGGTACATTTATACAGTGGAATACTACTCAGCCATAAAAATAGAATAATGCCATTTGTAGCAACATGGATGGACCTGAAGATCATCATTCTAAAGCAAAGTAAGCCAGAAAGAGAAATAAAAATACCATGTGATATCACTCTAAAAAAAAAAAAGATGCAAATGAACTTATTTACCAAACAGAAACAGAATCACAGACATAGAAAATAAACTTACTGTTACCAAGGGGAAGGGATAAATTGGGAGGTCAAGATTTGCAGATACTAACTACTATATATGAAATAGATATGTAAGTTTCTTCTGTATAGCACAGGTAGCTATATTCAATATCTTGTAATAATCTATAATGGAAAAGAATATGAAAATGAATATATGTATGTATATGTATGACTAGAAACATTATGCTGTACAACAGAAATTGGCACATTGTAAATTAGCTATAATTCAATAAAACATTTTTTAAATAAAAAATTAAAAAAGATAAATAACCTCAAAAAATTTCCATTTTAAACCCTTGTGAAGAAGAATTACTGGAAGGAAACAGTTTTCAACCTTTATCATTCATTAGCCTTAGGTGTTTGGAGGGAAAAGTGTGAATGAATAATACTTTAGGGAGCTGGTCTCTCCAAATTTTTTTATCTAGTCCTTATACCTTCAAGGATTTTATACAGCCCTGATATTCTCTTATGATTTGGATTGATTCCTGCCATGAGGGGTCAGTAAAAAACTGTCCCAAAGGCAGAAATAGGACCTAAAAAACATCAGTGGAAGACAGCTTTGAGTACTCTCAGGGATTTATCAATGTTTACTTTTTGTTAGTATCTGAAACATATTTTTCTTTCTCATTTGTAAAATTTCTCCAGAATCGACTTTGGAGGAAGGATGCAAAAGCACAAGTTAGTTCAACATTTTAGCAAAATTTAATTTTTAAAACTCTGCTTTTTTACCATTTATCAATTTCTACTAGCTGACATATCCCAACACAAATAATATAACCACGGGCTCTTTATCAAAACCTTCTACAAATTTTAAATACATATGTCACTTTTTTCCTTATTTTTCAACAAATTTTATATTGTGTGAATTGGTTAGATATCTAGTTTATAAAATTACACTGGAGTTTTTAATAATACATATTGGCAAATATTTTTATTTAAATGCAGTTTTGAAAGAAATATACTTCTTTAAATACCACTTTTTTCTGTTTTTTAAAAATTTTATTGGCAACTGATAAAATGTTTATCTAGATTATGAATGTTATATTGAAAAATGATTAATAGATGTAGGTTCAAATTATTGTGTTCTATTAAAAATGATTTAGTCCTTGATGAACATCTGTTTGATAATATGTTATACCCAGATATAGTAAATTAATGACATATATAAAATTACAGGGAAATGACACCTTCAGATCCATTTGAACAGATCTTTTAAAATGCTATTTGCCACAACCTGTCATCCTGTCATTATATAGCATTATGTAGCATTTAAAAGATGTTTACTTTTCATTTTGAAATTCTTTAGAAATCTAAAATACAAATTTCTATGATTTCTGGTTGCATATTCCTTTATTGCCAATATGAACAAATCTGTATGGTTTGACTAAAGCAGATATTACATTCTGCCTATTTGGAAAAAAAAAATGAATGTTTATTCTCATCTTCTCACCCTTAGCAGGTGGTTTAATTTTAGTGCACTTCAGAATTATAATTTCATGCTTATTAAAAACATTTATTATGATTACTGATGCAACTCTATATAGATGAACAAAACTTTTACTTCATTAAATTATTTACCAAAAAAGGCTGTTTTTCACAAAATTTCTTTCCTTTGAGTAATCACTTTCGGGTCTTCAGAGAGGATCTAAAAGTATGGGAATATCTAAAAGTATGGGAATATGTGGGTTTTGAGTAGTTATGAATTGGTGAATTATACAATTGTTTCTTTAAGGCTCATGTATATTCCCCTTTATATGCTATAGAATATTTTGAAAGTAAATAGGCTACGTTAAATGTAATTTGTTTTGGGGGAAAATTTTTATCATATGTTTTATAAAATTTTGCAGTCTTTCAGCATTAGGTTATTTGATAATTTATCAAATGTCTAGACGGCACTCACTACGTGGCAGATGCTACTTTACATCAGTGTACAAAACACTTGGCAGAGCTTTTATTTTAATAGGGGAGACAAAATATAAGCGATAAATCTAAATAAGGAAATTATGCTTATGTTGAAAGATGATGAGTACAATGGGGAAAAGGAAACATTAGATCAGGGTGAGAAAAATCAAGATTATTGGGTAGGGATGGGGAGTTAAAATTTTAAGTAGGAAGCTCAGTGCAGTTATACTAAAAGTGACATTTGAGCAAAGAAATGAAAAGGTGAAACAGTTTGCCAAGAAGTGTCAGCAGTAAGGCCACTCCAGACAAAGGGACTGGCCATTGCAAAGGCCTTAAGGTTGGATCATGCCTGGCGTATCTGAGGAATTTCAAGGAAGCCACTGTGAGTGAGTGAGGAGTAGCGAGAACGAGGTCACAGAGGTTAAATGAGTGGCTAGCTCATGTAAAAGCTTAGATGTCATTGTAAAACTATGGCTTTTATATTTGAAAACTTACTGTGTGATAGAATTTCCACTAATAACTGAGAGTTCAAATGTCCATAACTTCAAGGATACTTATTCTAGCAAGATAGAATAAGAAAAAGAGTTTGGGTTTCAATACAGTGTGACAAATCCTATGAGAGCCAAGTGTAAGAAGGATCGGGACACAGAAGAAGGCCACTACAATCAGGCTGATCTATTTGGTGACTTTATGTGACTATACATTAGTTTATATTGTCTAGATTTTTACAGTAATGGAATCACACAGTATCTCCTTTTTATTTTCTGGCTTCTTTTACTCAGCCTAATTATTTTGAGAATTGTCTAAATTGTGTATATCAATAGTTCAATTTATGCTGAGAAGTAATGTTATGTATAGTTACATCATAATTTGTTTATCATTGCTGTGTTAATGAATGTTTGCATTGCTTCCATGTTTTTGTATGAACATAGGGTTTGTTTCTCTTGGGTAAGTGCCTAGGAGTAGAATGGCTAGTTCATATAATTAGAACACATTCAACATTTCAAGAAATTTTCAAACTGTTTTCCACAGTGTATTGTGTTAAATGCCATCAGCAGTTTAGGAGAGTTCCTGTTGCTTCACAGCCTTGCCCAGACTAAGTATAATCAGACTTTATAGTTTTAGCTGTTCTAATAGATGTGTGGGTGCATCTCATTCTGATTTTAATTTGTATTTTTTTGATGTCTAAATGGTGAGCAGTTTTTCATGTGCTTATAAGCCATCCATTTATCCTTGGTGAAGTGTTTCTTCAAATAATTTCTCCATATATACAATTGGGTACTCTGTTTTAATATTTGTAAGGTTTTTTATTTCTATTTTTCATAATCTGAGTAGATACCATTATTAGATATATGATTTGCGAAACCCTTCTCTAATTTTATGGCTTCTTCGTTTTAAACAAAAATTAACAGTGTTTTCAAGAAGCAAAAATTCTTCATTCTGATTACACCAAATTAATGATTTTTTTTTTTTTTTGTGGATACTGTTTTTGGAATTCTGAGAAATCTTTGCTAAACTGAGATGAAAAATACTTTTATCATATGTTTTCTCCTAGAGACTTTATACTTTTAGCTTTTGTATCTCAGTCTATGATGCATTTTGAGCTAATTTTTGTATCTGATATGAGCTTTGGATCATTTTTTTTAAAAATATGGATGTCTAGTTGTTCCAGCACCATGTTTAGAAAAGACAATCTTTTCTCCACTTGTTAGGCAGTTAGCTAGAAATGAGCACTGGGCAGGGGGAGAAAAGGGGACAGGAGCAACCCAGAAAATAACAGTATGCCTGCACTCAGGATAAGGGGCTCCAAAACCTTTCTCTCAATGAAGGACAGCAAAGAAGCCAGCTTGGCTCCAACGCTGCAGCCACGCAATAGAGAGAAGGACCCGCCTTAACCTGACCCAATGCCTATTATAATGTAATTAACATTACAGTTGGAGCCCCGTCCATGGGTTTCTCTTTGTGCTTCATGGGTAAGAACCTGCCCAAAAGGGGATGGGCATCCCTGAGCACAAGGACTGTGAGCTGTCAGACAGCCTGAGAACTCAAAGAACCTGAGCCATGAATCAATCACCACAAAGGAACGCCCCTAAGCCAGGATATAAAAACAGGAAAAACAAAGGAGTGGTGCCATTTTCCTCTCTTGGATTGGTCAGCTCCCAATTCTTGGGAGTGTACTTTACTACCTTTTTACTTTACTAATAAAATCTTGTTTATATCACACTGTCTGTCTCTTGTTAAAAATTCTTTTTTTTCAGGTGACTAAGAACTGAGGTGATTCTTATTTCCCTCCTAGTAACACACTGAGATGCCTATGCATATTTGTCAAAAATCAGTTGATCAAAGATGTGTGAATTTCTTTCTGGACTCTATTTTCTGTTGCATTGATTTATTTGTCTATTATGACACCATTACCTCATTGTCTTGATTTCTGTAGTTTTGTAAAAACTCTTTAAGTTAGTATCCATATGTTCCTTGTTCTTTTAAAAATTATCCTTGTTGTTTTTTTTTTTAAATTGGCTGTTCTTAGTCCTTTCATTTTCATTTGGATTTTAGAATTAGCTTCTCAACTTCTCACAATAAAAATAAAGGCCTGCTGAAATGTTTAATCGAGACAGCATTGTATCTACTGGGAAAATTGACATCCGATAATATTAAGTCTTCAGATCCATGAATACTATATAGCTCTCAATCTACTTTTCTTTTCCTTTTACCTCAATAATCTTTTTTGTCCTCAATGTAAAAGTCTTGCACATTTTTTTCAGATTTGTCCTTAAGTATTAGGTATTTTTGATGCTACTGTAAAAAATATTTTTAATTTGTTTGTAGCTAGAAAATAGAAATACACATGATTATTTATGTGCTGTTGACTTTTTGCAACCTTGCCAATTCCCATCATAGATATAGACAATTATGCCATTTGTGAGTAAATTTTACTTCTCTCTTTCCAAATAAGACTATTACTTTCCTTTCTTCCCTTATTGCACTAGCTGAAATTTTAGTTCAATATTGTTTGAAATGTTGAGAGGAGACATCCTTGCTATTCTGTATCTTAGGGAGGAAATATTCAAGGTTTCATCACTAAATATGATGTTAGATATTGGGGGGAGTTGTTCTTTCATAAATGCCCTTTATCATAATGAGATTTTTTTCCCTCCCTTTTTACAGTTTGGTAAGTGTTTTATCCACAGTGGACATTGGCTTTTACCTAAAGATTTTTCTAAATCTATAAAAAGTACCATACAGAGGTCCTTTTGTAAGTTGTTATACTTTCAAATGTAGAATTAAACTAGCATTTCTGATATAAACATTGCTTAGTTAATGTGTGTTAACCTTTTTATGTATTTTGGATAAATTTTAGTATAATGTCTAAAAGGTGTTTGAATCTATGTTCATGAATGATATGGTGGTGTTTCCTCACAATTATTTTTCTGGTTTTAGTATCACAGTAAGGCTGGTTTTGAAGACTTAGATAAAAAGTATCCTTTTCTCCTCAATCTTCTGAAGAATTTGTATATAATCAGTACTGCTTCTTCCTGAAATATTTGGCAGGATTTCACAGTGGAGTCTCTCAGCCTGGACTTCTATTTGTGGGCATAATTTTAACATGACATACACTTTCTTGCAGGTCTATTCACATTTTCTGTTTCTTCTCAAGTGAACTTCAATAGCTTGTGTCTTTCAAGAAATATTCCACCTCTTTCATTTCTGATATTGGTAAGTATTAGTAACTAGAACATTATCAACTTTTGAACTTCTCAAAGAAAGTCATTGATTAACTATGTGTATTCTGCTGTTGTTGGGGAACTTTCTATATCAGTCATTTCCAATTAGTGGATAATTTTGTTCAAGTCTTCTGTATCTTCCAAATTCAGGGACTACTTGAGAAGAAATTTTTTTAACACAATTGCCAATCTTTCTATTTCTCCCTTAAGTTTCATGTGTCCCAAAGGTCTTTTACTGGGTGTATAAAAATCAAGAATTGTTATACTCCTTTTTCTCTTTTGTAATTTGAAATGAACTTCTTTATGTCTAGTAATAGATTTTGCTCTAAAATCCATGTTGCATCTTGTTGATATAACCACAAAGCTTTTTTATTAGCATTAATAAATTTTATTAGCATTAATGTAATGTATGTTTTTCTTTACTTTTAAGACACTTTGGTATTTATACCTTAATTAATAAATTAATAATTAGCTTAATTAAATTTTAACTTAATAAAAGAAGAAGGTTTTTTTGGCTCTAGACGCATCTTCCTAGATTACCCTAAAACCATTAAATCATAAGCTGAAAACTCCTGGTCAAAGATATAATTTCTCAACCTTGTCTTTTATTTTTTTAGTTTTCCTAACTCTCATTTTCAGCATGATCTATTTCACTTCCAAGTCTCTCCCTCTGTTTTCTATATGCCCTGTTTCATAGGAAATAATTATCCTGCCTATCAGAAAATTCTTTGTTGAAAATTTATTACATCTCTTTACCTTATTAAAAACTGGTTTTCATTGTAAACTGACTATAACTCAATTAAAAAATAGATTTAAAAAGTTATCAGGGAAAAGAAAACTGGTTCTTTGACTCATTTGAGTTTTTTTTCGAAGTGGGAAATAATCTTCCAAATGCTCTTGTCCTCAAGATCAAGAGTATGTCTCAGCCTTATCTTCACTCTTTTTGAAGGTCTCTTCAAATTCTTGCACCTCTTTTTGAAGCTTCTGTTTTTTTTATGCTTCCTGTTTTTCCAATTATCTATCTTGCATTTGGTTGCTTCAATAACAAGTCTGATTACACACTATCCTTGACAGAAAACTGTAAGATTGGAATTGTAGTAGTCTTCTTCACCCCAAATCCTACTAGAACCCTGAGTGGCTTCATTCATTCACTCACATAACAGAAGATCCAGTTCAACGCTACCTTGATGACATCCATTACACACGTATTATGATCTTTTACCTCCTAAACTATGCACTTACTATTGACATCCACTGAATGTCTAAGTACTAATAATCACTGTGTTTTTAATCAGAAAAGACATCTCCACCCAAGTTCTCTATATACCAGGAAATGAAGACTCCACTCTTCTGTTTGTGCAGATAAAATAAATGTTGACATATTCTGTCTTGCACATACCCCATCTCCTTCATCAGCAAATTATATTCATTAACCACCAATATATACAGAACAAACCATGTCTCACCACTTCCACTACCACCAACTTGGTAAAAACACCATCATATGTTCCTGAATTACTGACCTGATTGGTTTCCCTCCTTCACTGCTTGCTCCACTCCTCCCCCTCCCCAATCTGTTTTTGGCACAGCAACTTACTTAAAAATAAAATCAAGTGGTTTTATTCTGCTGCTAAAACTTCATCTGGTAGCTTCCCCTTTCACATTAAACAAAAATGCAAAACATTTCTACATGCTAGAAGTTCACCCATCCCTCCTTTCATCCTTTCTCCATCTCTCTGACCTCCTTACTTGTCTCCTTGCTCTTCCTCCAATGCAACAGACAAGCTGCTCACTCAAGGTCTGTGTACTTGTTATTTCCTCTGCATGGAACATGCTTTTTCTTTATATTTGCATGACAGTCCTTCACCTTGAATGTTTATTTATTTATTTTGCTCAAACAATGTCTTATAAGTGAGACATAACCACCTAATATAAAATAAAATTAACCTCTACCCTGGGATTATCTAGTGACCTTTATTCTTGTTTTTCTTTGGAATGCCTATTGCCATCACCTACACGTTTATTATTCTACTATCTATTTTGCTGTTACACATCAATAGAATGTAAGCTCTTTGCTATCAAGTATTTCACATGTCTTGTTAATTTCTGCATTCCCAGAAAGACAGCTGGCAGATTGTAAGAGCTCAATAAATATTTGTTAAATGTGTTTTTGTTGTTGATGGGCTCCTTTGGTGGCTCTACCTCTTACTTTAAAACTCTACCCTTCAGAAGCGATCAGTAGAAATAAAATTGTGCTGAAAGTTCAGATGAGTAAAAGCTTGTATTAAATGGCAAACTTTGAAAGCTAAGTGAATTGCCTAATATTAGTATATGGAGGAAAAGGAAACATCATTTCGACAGTTTTGTAGTGGAATTTTTTATAGAATTTCTTTAGAAGCTACACTAATGTAGTCTAATGGGCACTTGTAAATTACAATTATAAACACTTTGGGTAATTTATATCCTCTTTGTGATTCATGACTAGATCATTTAGGCGTGTTATAGTATTTCAAGTTTTCATGTTCAATAAACCTTTTGGGGTTGCAACCTTTCCTATTCAAATGGAAAAACTGTCTAGTGTTTTCATCTAAAAGGTTTTTGTTTTTTGTTTCTTGTTTTTGTTTTACTGCAGGAATAAATTACATTATGTTAGTTGCAGAGTTTTGTTTAATTTCCAAATCTAATCACTGATAAAAGTCTTTCCATAGAGAAATAATTTTATACAAAACACAAAAGTTATGAAACATTTAATTGTTATACTATCTGTGTTTCTATCTTACATAGTGAAAGCATACATCTTAACTCCACCTAAAGCAAATAATTGCCAGGTGACTTCTTAACATATGGTATAGAATCAAATCTAGTGTAACTAGGAGTTTTTGGTTTTAACTGGTATGTAAATCAGTTTAGAAAAAAATATTTTGAATGAAATATAATTCTTTAAGATTCATTTGGCAATCATAAATTATTTGAATTTTTTATTATATTTTCTCAAATTTCATTGAGCCCTTCTACAATAAGAAACAAGTTATAAAAAATTGATTCCTTTTTCTACAAAATTATTATTATTATATATTAGTAAGGTAGTTATAGAGGTTGAAGTATTTAAAATATTGAACCTAAAATGTTTGATTAGACATTCTGCTGAGCATTCATTGTTGAAGTGATGCTAATATTATCAATAGATTGATATAGTCAGGGAGGAGAAAATTTTTCCTTCTATCCCTTTTGAGTTCTTATGACTGAACAAATAATAAAATTGACACAAGACAGACTAACAGGAGAAGAAGAAACAAATTTTAACTAATGCATATGGAGGGCTTATAGAAATGGGACCTAAGAATTGGCCAAAGCAGATATCTTTTATCCTTTTTAGACAAATAAACAATAAATTTGTGAGAAATTGACAGGACCAAAAATTTAGGTTTTATGTGAAGAATCTAAAACAGAATTTGGGTTTAGGATAGTAAATAAAGAAGTAACACGGTCTGTGCATATAGGCTTTTCAGCCGGAATCTCCTGTCTTTGAGAATAAGAGTGTTCTTCTACCTCCAGATGCAGGGACTGTTCCACAGGAGAGATTTATATCCTGCTTTCAGGGAGACAGAAAGGAGGGTCAGTGTCCCTCTTGCACCAACCATTTCTTAAGTAACTTTAATTCAAAATAATATGCCATTGTAGCATATTTGGGGTCACCTGCCGTGAGCCTCAAAGTACAAACCTAAAATTAAATACATTATGTTCAATTTTATGGCAAATGTCTACTTGATATATATAACAAGATTTTGGATGAGGAGGGCCTTCTAACCATATTTGATTTCTACAGCCCTTTAGGCTTAAAATTCTTCATTAAGAATCTACCATAGCTTCCTTGGCGACTTTGCCTCAGGATTAGGTTACAACCCTAATTATTTTCAACTTCCGCAAAATTATTTTGAAATTTGCTATCTGTATGTGAATCTCATGACAGGCTGTTGTGGTCTTTATTTGGAGCCCAGAACATCCTTTAGCCTCCCCCATCCTCAATGTCCTCTTCCAGAGTGGAACATTTGTTACAATTGATGAACCTGCATTGACATGATATTATCACTAAAAGACCACAGTTTATGTTACAGTTCACTCTTGGTGTTGTACATTCTATAGGTGTAGACAAAAGTACAATGACATTATCTACCATTAGTGTATCATGGAGAGTAGTTTCACTGCCATAAAAAAATCCTCTGTGTTCTGCTTGTCCATTTCATCTTCCCTGTAACCACTGATCATTTTTCACTCTCTCCATACTTTTGCCTTTGTCAGAAGTCTTATAGATGGAATCATACAGTATGTATTTTCAGATTGGCTTCTTTCATTTAGTAATATGTACTTAAAGTTGTTGTATATCTTTTCCTGGCTTGACAATTCATTTCATCTTAGCACTGGATAATATTCCAATGCCTGGATTTACCACAGTTTATTTAACCATTTATCTATTGAAAGTCATCTTGGTTGCTTCCAAATTTTGGCAATTATGGATAAAGCTGTAACTAACTAAATGCAGGTTTTTGTGTAGATACAAGTTTTCAACTCATTTGGATAAATGCTAAGAAGAATGATTGCTGGATTATGTGGGAAAAGCTTGTTTTGTAAGAAACTGCCAAACTGTCTTTCAAAGTGGCTGTACCATTTTACATCCCCACCAGAAATGCGTGACCATTTCTGTTGCTCTATAGCCCCAACAATATTTAGTGTTCTCTGTTGTTCTGGATTTTGGCCATTCTAATGGTGGTATAAGGTATCTCATTTTAATTTGCATTTTCATGATGACTTAGGGTGTAAAGCATTTTTTCCTATGCTTATTTGTTATCTGAGCATTTTCTTTGGTGCTATGTCTGCCAGGGTCTTTGGCCTATATTTTAACTGGGATGTTTGTTTTCTTATCCATGAGTGTTAAGGGTTCTTTGAATATTTTGGATAACAGTCTTTTATCTAATGAGTGTTTAGAAAATATTTTCTCCCAATCTTGGCTTATCTTTTCATTCTCTTGACAGTGTCTTTCACAGAGTAGAAATTTTTATTTTCAATAAAATCCATCTTATCAATTCTTTCATTCACAGATAATGCCTTTGGTGCTGTATCTAAAAAGTTATTTCCAAACCCAATGTCATCTAGGTTTTCTCCAACATTATTTTCAGGTAGTTTTATATTAGAATTCCAACTCCTTTCCTCTCATTCTTTGTGCTATTGTTGTCATCAATATATAGCAAATTAAATCAATCAACATGGTAAATATATAACATATCTTGACCAAATGGATTACAACGTTGATTCAACATTCAAAAATTACTCATTAATTCACTATGTCAACAGATTAAAGAAAAAGCATATCATTATTCCAATAATATGTAAAGGAGTTTAATAAAGTACCACATCCAATTAAAATAAAAACTCTCATAATCTAAGAGTGAGCATCAACCAAAGACCTACCACTAACATCCTACTTAGTGGTGAAATATTGAATTCTTTCTCTCTAAGATAGGGAAAAACCTGAAGAAACCACTCTTCTTATCCCTCCTGTGCAACACAGTTCTCCTGATTATGTCACAGTGTCTTCAACTACCTCTCTATGAACTTGGACTACATTGGATTCTCTTGTACTTTTGTTCTCTCCATCATGATTACATTCTAACAAAAATCACTTTATTCTTTATGCATAATTTTTCTTAGATTCCCACTTTAATTTCCTTTTTGTAAACAAAATATACATTCTAACATAACAATGTGTCTGAAATATAACTTTAGCTTAAATTTCCATTCTATTATTTGATGCATGATGTTTACAAGGAATTATTCCATTGCTGGAAACATGATCACACAGAATTGATTTTGAGGGAATACAGTCATCCTTTCAATTTCTACTTAGGTGTCAACTCCTCAAGGAAAACCTCTGTTTATCACTACTCGAGGTGTCTATCTTGGGGAGGGAAAAGCAAGTGGTTTAGTGGAAAGAACGTTTGCTAGGAAAACAAAACTTGTGGAAGGGACAGAAGGAAGCAAGATTGGTCAGAGAGAAAAGTCAAGTTGCAGTGCTGCCTTGGTTCACTCCACAGGAGGCTCTGGAGATAAAATCGCCAATTAAAGTTGGGTACATAGGTCCAAAATATCTGGGTGGTTATATCCCCTATGTTATCCCATTAATGTAACATTCTTGAAAATTAAAATAATTAGGGCAGAAAAATCAGTGATTGCCATGTGTTTTGAGTGGAAACAGAATAGGAGATCGACTACAAAGGCACAATAAATCCGTTTTTATGGTGGTGGAAATCTTCTGTATCTTGATTATGTGACAATTATAGGACTGTATGTGTTTGTCAAAGTTCATCAAATTACATGTTTAAGTAGAATTAATTTCATGATACTTAATTAATAAACATGACAAAAAATAAAATAGCAGAACTAAGTTGTACTGACAAGATTAAAATTAATAAAGTTATGACACACCTAACAGAGATTAAAGAGGAAAATTTATTTATATACATGACATTAATAATCAATAAATAGATATGAAATAGACCTTTAAATGCAAATTACACACATAAAAATTCTTTAAAATATGTTGCCAGAAGTACGTGTATATGTTTGTGTGTGTGTGTGTAACATCAGGAAAATATTGCAAACTATCAAAGATAGAGGCAGAAAACTAAAATACGAATAAACCAATAATAATGGGTATAATAAAAAATGCCTACACTGTACATTAATCTAAAGTAAATGCCAAATCTTTTTACAACCTAAAGACTGATTTGTGATATGTAAAATCATAAAAGTATGTTAATCTCACCTTGGAAAACAAAGGAGTGATTAAAAAAAGAAGAAAGCTTAATACAAGGAATCTACCAGTGAGGATTATTCAAGTAAAATCTATGATCTAAAATAGAAAGGAAAAGGAAAGAAAAAGTAATAATAATAACAACAAAAGATTGAGTAGAAAAAAAATCAAGTCATGTTTCTTGTAAAATCCTTACTCTGGTAGCTTCAATGTATAGCATCTATCCTTACAAGTTATACAGAGTTGAAGTGTGTGCACTTTTGTAAACAGACTATATTTTAGCTCTTAAGTTCATTCTCCTCAGTTCCAGTCAATTTATGACGTCTGCAGAATGATAATGTTACTACTCTATCCCCGCATTACTTGCATACAAAAACTTATCTTATGAAAAGCAATGTATTATGTGCGTGTGTGTGTCTATGAATCTGTGCGGCTTATCAAACCAATCTTCAAATTTGAATATATCACAGATTTGGGGGTTTTGTTTAATCCCCCTAATCTATTCAAAATTCCTATCTATATGTGTCCATGTCCCTAGAAAATCACAATGATTAACAACAAAGATATTTTCCATGTCTACCTGAGAGTGTGTTGATTTTTCTTTTTGTATTTCATGTATTACATGATTTTTAATGTTCCAAACATAAAACTGAAATTTAAAAACAAGGTAATACTGTACTTTTGTAATCAGGAAAGAAAATGGAGCACTCTGTCCCTCTTATTTCTTAAGAGCAGTTCAGATGATGTATTAGTTATCCATTACTATTTAACAAATTACTCCAAAATTTAGCATTTTAAAAATACTTACATTAACCATCTCACAGAGTTCTTGTGGGTTAAGTGTGTGGGTGTGTCTGGCTCACAGTTCCTTATGAGATCACAATTAATATGTGGTCCACAGCAGCTGGCTTCTTAAGGCTTACCTGGTTCTAGAGCCTGCTTTCAAGGATGCTCACTCAAATGCCTGGGAAGTTAGTGTTGGTTGTTGGCAGCAAGCCAAGAGTTCCTCACCATGTGACTTTTCCATAAGACTGTTGCAGTGTGCTTATGGCATGACATTTAGTTTCCTCCAGAGTTAGTGAACCAAGGGACAGCAAAGTGAAAATAATAATGTCTTTTACCAACTAGCCTTTGAAGTCATAGTCCATCATGTCAACAGGATCCTCTCTGATACAGAAGTGAAATTTATTCAGTTTGGGTGAGGGCTCAAACTGATATCAAGAAAAAGAAATCATTGAGGGCATTCAGATATTGGCTACTTAATGTGATATTTTCATTGGTTGAAAAGCTTCAGTCACTACACTTATTTTATCCCCTTAAAAAAATTAACCACATGAACAATGTAGATATTGGAAAAATCCATTGCCAAAAAACCAAAATAGATAAAAAACTTTATTTAACTTGCAATTTCTGAATTTGTTTTTAGTATTATCAGTATTTCATGATAAAATATTTTGGTTTGTCTCTATACTATAATGTTGTTAACCATTTTCCCCATAGTTATTTTTATTTGCAAATGTAATGTTTTAAATAGGTCAGTGAGAGTAGCTTAGAAAAACAAAAAGGGAAATATTAAAAAAGACACATTAGTATTATAAATGGGACTGTTTATCCTTAGGATATCTGATAAGTAATGACAAACCCATAAACTTGGGAAATATATCACTGGCCATTTTTCTGATGATAACTTACGAAACAGAATAAGTGAAATAAAGTATGGATACAAGACTTTGGAAAACTGGATATTTGAAAGTTTCCTGCTCTGACAGATAATTATTTCAATATGTGAAAATTATTTAATTTCAAAAGTCCACATTCTAAAGACTAAAGTCCTTATATACTTTCAGAATTTTCTGTTACTAAAAAATAACTAGAGGCTTTTAGTTTAGGAAAGAAAAGGCGAAGATAGATTTAAGCATTATCTTTAAAAGATGATTGACAATTTGTTTATTTTCTTATTTCAGATTAAATAAGACATTTGGTAGGGCAACAAATATTGAGTACACTCAGCTCAGCCTCAAATGCTCAGATTTCTCACTATTACTAGTATGAAAAATATCCCTGAAAATAAAGTTAAAATTTCCTTTGATAGTGGTATCTTAAAATAGAACAGAATTCATCTGTTTGGAGTAGTTTAGATGAATCCACTTTTGAAGTTAGATGATGGAGTTACATGACCTCTTCAAGTTTCTACCAACCCTATGATTTCATGAGAAAATAAGAGTTTTCAGCTTTCTAGCTTCCCCTTCCAAATCTTATTCAAAGCAAAATGACAGATTTGAATATAATCTAGGGTGATAAAATATTCTTATGGTTAACTTTCAGTCCAATACTTTTTGATGTTTTCACTAATGAACCTCACTAGGGAATACAACTTCTGCTCATTAAAGTTATGTAAGATAATAATTAAATCTTCAAAAAAATTCTGTGGTTGTTATAGCTAAGGTTCAGGAACAATATGATTTCACAAAATGTTGGTAGTTTTAGGGCTATTCTTCTCAAACTGTGTTAGAGCTCTAGTTTGAAACTATGCAAGATGTGAGTGGGCAAGGAAGGAGGAATAACTAAACTCATCTTTAGGAGAGTACTTTCTGCTGTGTAGGACATATTCTCATGATAATATATAAAATAATTTTTCATGAAACCTGAATTAAATATAATATTTCAATATTGACTGATTTCTATTGGTGAGAATGATAGTTTTTTAAACATTTAAGACAGTGATATAATAATTTAAAAAACACTTTCTATAGGTAACAAATATAGATCAATTTATATAAAACATGAAATAATAATTGGAACAGTTGTATGTGTCTATGGTACATAAAAAGCTTAAGTTTGCAAATACAGCTTTAAGACTTAGTTATTATAATACAGAAGTTTTCCTCTGGACTTTTGATGGAACCATAGAAACACCGGGAAAAAATAAGTTGATTCTATTGAATTAGCCCCAGATTCTTTCAATACCAGCTCTAAGCCATGAATGTGTGACAGATCAGTAATAGAAATGGATTGCTTCACTCCCCACTACCAGCTTTCAACACATTCCCCTTTTCCTCGGATCACTCCCGGTACTTGCTTGTCCATGGTTTTGTAATGGTTAAATTCTGACATTGGGATGGGGTTTGGGTGAAGTAGACTGGTTGTTGGAGCAAGTCCCATAGGCTGGCTCACATGAAATACATAACCTGAGATAGTCTAGTTCCAGTCTTAGTAAAAGTTCTTGAAGAGAGGTTTATAAATTTAGGAGTTAAATATATCAGTATGCAAAAGTCAAGTTAATTATCAGATCAAAAAGAAGTTCTTAAGAGAGTGAGGAACTGGATAAAAATGATTCTCCTTGCTGGGACCAAGAGTCTAGTTTGACCACTCTAACAGAATTTTGTGCCTCATGAACTTGTAGTCTTGCACTTCCGAATTTATAAGGTTCATGATTATAGACAAACCATAAGGAGGAGTCATGTGGCAAGTTTCCACCCAACCTGCACCTTTGGGTTCTGACATACAGCAATTCTCATTCATTCAAAATCACAGTTGGTGACTTGCAGCTATGTTCCTGGCATTTTGCTAGGATTAAATTGAGGGGGAGCTTGTCTTAGTGGATATTTGGAGAATAATGATAAATACATAAATAGAAAATTGCAATAAGGTTGGCTGATACCATGATCTGGATAAACACAGCATGATACTGGAAGTATGAGGAAGGCAACTGTAGCTTGGGTTTATTTTTATTCAAAAATATTGTAAAGCACAGAAAAATCCACTGAATAATGTAATGAACATTATCCTGAATCCTAATAAACAAATCCTAGATTTGTATATTTTTTTCAAGTTTCCTTAGACAGTATTTTCTTTTTACTAAAATAAATCAAAATGTATGGATAAACCCAAAGCCCCCTTTTAATTGGACAGGGGTACACAAAACACTTGCCCTAATTCAACCTTTAATGATCATGGTGAAAACCGTGACATGTCACCCAGCTCCACCAAGTAAGAACACGTGCATGCTGATGGGATTGTCATTGTCAACTGCTTAAGGGGTTGCCTCACCCTTGGATGGCCACATGACCTTATACGAGGTCAGTCTCCTCCCAGGGTGGCCCATATCCAATGACTGGTGGAGGTGGACTTAAAAATGCTGTGACATTTTCAACCAACACAGTACAACTCGATGGTACATTTTAGCTCCAGAGTTCCTGCAGTCAGCTGAGAACAGTGATCAGATCATTATCATAGTTGAAATTCTCCCTGACTCGGTGATACTTCCTTTCTCTCCCTTCTAAAGTTATCAATTCCAGTTAATACCCTAAGTAACATTCAGATCACTAAACCTCATCTCATTGTCCAAGGAAACAACCTACAGCAATGATCAATGTTTCTTCTACAAAAATATGGCACTTACACAGAGACCAGAAAGATGACTATGTGTCACAAAGAAATATGTGAAATTATGTGTACATGAACAGAAAGCATTCTTCTAAACACCCTGCAGCTCAGAAGAAAATATGTTTAAAAGTAGAATTTGTATTTTTGGTTAGGTGTTTGTATGAAAATGAATTTTGTGATTGCAAGAAGGAGAAAAAAAGCGAGATTTCAAGAGAAATTATGAATGAAGAAATAAAATTAATTCATGAATAATATATTAATGGGGAAGAAAAAAATGAAATAAACTTGAGATGATTCCAGGTTTATAAAATGTAGCATTGAGTGGGAAGTCTCTTCCAGGGAAAGATGAATGTAGTTTTTGACATGCTGAGTTTGAGGAAATGACAATTATCTTTCTGTGTAAATCCCCCAAGCAGTTGGAAATATAACTAGCTCACAAGTTAAAGAAAAAAAAAAAAGCATTTGATTGGTTCATCCACTTAAAACATGTTTTGAGCCTCTCTCTATTTGTTTCTGAGTACAGAGTAAGGAGTAAATTTGGTGTGGCCCCTGTCCTCAGAGTGCTTACAGCATAGGATCAGTGACAGATATAACACACATTAATTATACAAATAAACACATGGCTGCAAACTGTGATACAGTCCCTGAGGACAAAGAACAGGATATGATGAAAGAAAAAGGAGAGGACTTAATTTGTAGTGTGGATGTCAGAGAAAGCCTCTCAAGGCCGTGACATTTAAGTTAAAATTAGAAGGACAGATAAGATTTATTTTAGCAAAAGTCCAGAGGAAGAATTTTCTTACCAGAGGGAGCAGCATCTGCCAAGTATTTACATGCTGTCTGAAAGGACCTGGTAGGACTTGGTTAACATTGGGATGCTAACCTAAATGCCAGTGGAGAGTCCCTGAAAAGTGAAAGACAAAAGGAACACAGGCATGAAGATTTGAGAGTTATCTGTGTTCAGGTTACAGTAGAATCCAAGGAAGCAGATGCTCTTTGGGAGAAAAAGTAGGTAAGGATAACAAAAATGGGGCAAAAGACAGAGACTCATGGACTCTTAGAGAACAGAAAGTAGGAAAGGACTTAATAAAGCTCAGACTAAAACAGCTGAAAATATACAAGATCAGAAGAGACACAATAGTGCCAAACAATACAAGAAAGGTTGATGAAGATTTTTAAAATGATCACCAGATTATGAATTCTAATTTTAAAGTAAAGTTACACTAGTATAATCATATGGTAGGAAGAATACTGTAAAATTGAATTACAGAGTTTCTGTTTCTTGCAAGATTTCCTGAACATCTCTATTTGTTGTAAACTATTCACTATACATATCTATTCCTCCGAGGGAAAAAAATTGTGTTTTTATTTTCTTTTTGTAATTTCCCAATCAAAGTGGTTGGGTTTTAAGCTAGTTTTTAAATTGTGTTTTAAAATAGTTTGCACAAAATATTTTAAAATTCATTTTCTGAAAATTTGAGGCAACTTTTACAAGGTAGAAAAATTTTACCTGCTTATAACCTTCATTTAATGAATTTTATTTAACTAATTGATTTCAATTAAATAATAAATAAAATTTAGCATTTTCTAATATTATGTGGAAATAATATATATTATTTTAAAATAAAATCTAAAGCATAACATATGACTATATAGTTACCCTAGACATTATTATTAAGTATTCTTTTTTAAAATGTACTTTTTTCCTGTTTCTGACTTTCTGAAAAGTAATAACCTGGTTACTTGTTTCCACAGGTTTGTTCAGGATGAATTATTAAATCGACCACCCACTCCACCATTAACAAATGATTTTAAAAGTATTAATATATCTTTTTAAATGGCTTATTTCTTGTATTGATGAGAAAGGAAAGGAAGAAGAAAGAAAGAAGAAAGAAAGAAAAAGAAAGAAAGAAAGAAAGAAAAAGAAAGAAAGAAAGAAAAAGAAAGAAAGAAAGAAAGAAGAAAAAGAAAGAAAGAAAGAAAGAAAGAAAAGAAAGAAAGAAAGAAAGAAAGAAAGACAAGAAAGAAAGGAAGGAAGGAAGGAAGGAAGGAAGGAAGGAAGAAGGAAGGGAGAGAGAAAGGGAGAGAGAGAGAAAGAAAGAAAGAAAGAGAGAAAGAAAGAAAGAAAGGGAGGGAGGGAAGGAGGAGGGATGCCACTTCCTTGGCCCCCCGTTATCACTCCTCCCGCCAGCCGCGTTTCGGTCTTGCCGTTCATGCTTTCGTGGCGTTGTCTTCTGCGGAGCTTCCTTGCTCTGCAGAAAGAAAAGGAGAGAGAGAAAGAAAACTTGGAGGCTTTAACATTGCCTTTATCTTAGTTACAAACCTCGTATCATAAAATCAATAATATCCTTGTGGGCATGTACTAAACTGAAACAACACCAATTTTTCTCTTTTAGGCCTCCCAGTGCCACTGAGTCTTGCTATCAAACTGTAGTTTATATCTTCTCACTCACAATACTTAGTCAGTAATTTAAATTCCACGACGACCTCCAGGGACATTTTGAAAACATGGATCTTTTTTAAAGGCTATTATTATGTGACATGCAGCCATGCTACATCAAATTATTAAATTGTTTGTATTCTTCTATCAGTTTGAATAAGCCATCAATTTGATGATATGCTCAAATATAAGTGTTAAATAAAAATGACAAATTGTGTGAGCAACAACATGCCCTACAAATTAAATACACTAGGCAATAGAGACATTCCCTACTTCCACATCAGATACAGTTCTTTTGAGCAGCCATAGATGGCAAGTCTCTCAGCAGATCTCATATATATATATATCCATCTTTTAAGCTTTTCCTAGTATTGGTCGATTTCTATCCTAATGCAAATTCACATCCTCCAACCTTAAAACTAACTACATACAAACCTTTCACTTTCCATTGGTTTATTTTAACTTTACCTACAGAAAATTTATCTCATATGAACCTGCTCAGGTATAGGCTTAAGAATTTTTCTCATCTTTGTCCTTCCTCCGAAATGAAACTCCCCTTCAGCTCCATCACTAATTCCGTCACATCATTCTCTTTCAAGAATCTCGAGCAACTATTTCATCAACCATTTCAACACTTTCTTTCCTGCCTAGCTCTTGACCGTTGCAAATATGTTCCAGAATCCTTTTTGTCGGATGGTGGGGGGTGGAAATCAATCAGAGTTTATCCTCCTTTAAGCATTATATTTACTCCTTGTCAAAGCTTAATGTCTCAAAATAATGAATTAAAAATGCTATTCCCATTCCCTCACAATTATTCCCTTTAATCCCTCTACATTATGGTTTGAAATCCAATAAACATTAAATGTTTAGAGCAAGGAAACATCTTTTAATTTCCAGAATCTCTGGCATCATCTGAATTTTCATTATGCATATTAATTATACCTCATTTAGTTTATAATTCTCTGTCCTTCACTTTCATACTTAGCTTCTGCTCCAGGGATTTTCTCAGTTCTCTATATAGCAATCAAAATTCCAGAGTATAATTCAGTCTTTAAAGGCCTCTTTCAGCTCAGGTATTAAATGTAATTTTGAAATGATTCAATTAATTTCATTAGTCAATCATCAAACATCTTCTATGCTTTAAGGATTACCTATATCATCTAACATTCAGTTGTTGAACCTCGTCTTTTTTTTTTTTTAACATAAGAAGAAGACCTTGAGAATCTCACTGTCCATCTCTCCTCGTTTTTCATACTTCTAAAGGTCTTCTGCATATGAGTATGTGAATATCTTACTTTATTATTTTTTTAAATTTTTCCTGGAGGTCCTAGGGATTGAACCCAGGACCTCCCACAAGCTAAGCATGTGTTCTACCACTGAGCTCTATTCCTCCACCCCCTGTCTAACCTACTTTAATTACACTTGTATTCCTACTGTCTAAATCATTAGTTTTCATCTCACCATGAATATCTTTGACAATGAGCAGAAATTATAAAGCTGACAATATTATCTTTCTGGTCAAATGTTGTCTCAAACTCCCAATTTCTAACAAGGTACTAATCACATTCAAGCAGACTGTTCATTCTCCATTACAATTCATAGATTTTATTCTTACTTCTATTTTAGTTTAAAAAATATTATTATAAATGATTGTTAGAAAATACATAAAAACAGAATAGTAGACTGTATTTCTCTATGTCTACCTATAAGCTTCAAAAATTAACAATATTTTTGTCTATCTTATTTCATAAATACACTCACTTCTTTTGTTGTGTCTGATTTTTTTGGTTTTGTTTTTGTCTTTCCAGGAATATTTTATTAAAAATCCAAGACACCATGTCACTACACATAAAACTACTTCAGTAAGTATCAAATAAAGAGATTTTATGTTTTAATATTCACACCAATTTATATTTGTTGTGTTTATATCTTCTGCATATCCCATTATTTTAAACATATATAAAATTTTACAACTGAATTTTATTCTTATGATTTTGTGCTGTTTATTTTATAATCTACTTTAAAATTATTATTTTATATTTACATCTTTACTTAAAATGAGAGCTACAGCTATTTAAATAAGCCAGTCACTTTCATTTTCCACTTTCTTAAAAAATGTGTGTATATCTGAATGACATTATTTATTAGCTGACTCTTGGTAAATATACCACAAATATTAAGATGCTTGTCTAAATACACTGATGACTTCTGATCGCAACTAAGATGGAGTAACAAGGCCTAACATTACTGTCTCCCCTGAAACAAATACAAATCTGGACAAAATATATTAAACAATGGTTTTTAGTCATTAGGTGTCAGGAAACACAGGGTAGGAACACTGAGAAAGGGGAAACCAAAAAAGTGAAACCTTAAATGTTTCCAGTTTACAGACTGAATGGCAGGAGTTGGTCAGTCTGCAGGAGTTGAAAAGATGGTTTGGGAGTCTGGCAAGGCTAAAAAATGTAGGAACTGCAGGGCAGAACATCAAAGAAAGAGAGCTGCACATAGGGAGTTCCAGAGATTAGCAGGAGTTCCCCTAGAATCTTCTGCTCAGGAGAAAGAACCACACAAAAAAGATCACAGCAAACGATCCTCCAAACTTACACAGAGCCAAGATAATATGTGTTCCCCAAAGTATGATTAAGAATCCCAGTTTACCTAGGATTGTCCTGGGTTTAAAACTGAAATCCTTGTGTTCCAGGAAACCCATTCCAGGCAAATTGGGACATCTGATCCCAGTGGCAAAACCTCAAAATCTGAAATATGTTATGTTAGGAAATTAGATGAGTTTTGCTTTGGTGGTAAAAACTTAGTCCTAGACTAAACAGTCCTAGACTGTTCTGACCTTGCCTAGTAAAACTTAATAATCTAAAAGGATCGAACTATTTTTGGGTAATTTAAAAAGTCAAGAATGTTTAAAGGAATAAAAAAATCCAGCAACCAACTAGGTATCATCCACTATGCATGGAATCCAATAAAATACTCCAGGCATGCAAAGGGGCAGGAAAATGTGATTCTTAATAAAAAGGAAAAAATTAATAGAAACAGACATGATAATGACACAGATAATAGAAGAGGCAAGAACATCATAAAGGTCATTATAGCCGTATTAAATCCAAGAAGGCAAAGAAAAGATTTAGCCTAGCAAGTGTAAACATAGACGATAGAAAGAAGATCCATCTCTAAAAATGAAAACTATAATGTCAGAAATAAAAATTCACTGACTAGGATTAAAAACAGATTAGACAGGTCTTCTGCCCATTTCTTGATCTGTTTTCTTTTTTTTTTTTGATGTTGAATTAAATGAGCTTTTTATTTAGGATATTATCCCTTAGTGGTCATACCATTCACAAATAGTTTCTCCCATTCCTGAATAGACATTTCTCCAAAGAAGACATACTTATGACCAACAGGCACATGAAAAGATGCTCAACATTGCTAATTATTTGAGAAATTCACATCAAAACCACAATGAGGTATCACCTCACACTGCTTAGAATGGGTATCATCAAAAACCTTACAAATAATACATTCTGGAGAGAGTGTAGAGAAAAAGGAACCCTCCTACGTTGTTGGTGGAAATGTAAATTGGTGCAGCTGCCATGGAGAGCAGTATAGAGGTTCCTTGAAAAAACAAAAATAGAGTTACCATATGATCCAGCAATTCCACTCTTGGACATATATCCAGAGAAAACTCTAATTAAAATAAAAATACATGCGCCTGAATGTTCATAGCAGCACTGTTTATAATAGCCAAGACATAGAAGCAACCTAAATGTTCATGGACAGATAAATGGATAAAAAAGATGTGGCAGACACACACACACACACACACACACACACACACACACACACACACACACACGTATATAATGGAGTATTACTCAGCTATAAAAGGAATGAATTAATGCCATTTGCAGCAACAAGGGTGGACCTAGAGATTATCATACCAAGTGAAGTAAGTCAAACAGGGAAAGACAAATATATGACATCACTTATATGTGCAATCTAAAAAATAATGACATAAATAAAATTTGCAAAACAGAAAGAGACTTACAGACATAGAAAACAAACTTACGGTTACCAGGGGGAAGAGAGGGAAGGAAGGGATAAATTGGGAGATTGGGTTTGGCAGATACAAACTACTATGCACAGAAGAGATAAACAAGATCCTACTGAATAGCGAAGGGAACTATATTCAATGGCTTATAGTAACCTATAATGAAAAAGAATACAAAAAAGAATACACATATATGTATAACTGAAGAAAATTTTAAAAAACTAAAAAAACTAAAATGAGCTTCACCTCACACCTGTCAAGATGGCTATCATCAAAAAGAACACAAATGACAAACACTGGAGAGGATGAGGAGAAAGGGGAACCCTTGCACACTGTTGGTGGGAATGTAAGTTAATGCAACCACTGTGGAGAGCAGTATGGAGCTTTCTCAGAAAACTAAAAATCTAACTACCATTTGACCCAGCAATTCCTCTCCTGTGTATATATCTGAAAAAAAAAAAACAACAAACACACTAATTTAAAAAGTTATGTGCACCCCAATGTTCATAGAAGAATTATTTCCAATTGCTGAGATATGGAAGCAACCTAAGTGTCCATCAACAGATGAATGAATGAATAAATATATATATACATATGCACACACACATACATATACATGCATACATATACAAAAATGGGATAATCTCAGTCATAAAAAAGAATGAAAATTTTGCCGTTTGCAACAACATGGATGTACTTGGAGAGTATTATTATGCTAAGCAAAATAAATTAGACAAAGACAACTACTGTATAATATCACTTATACATGGAATCTAAAAATTACAAAAAAAAAAGCTTGTCATTGTTGATAAAAAACAAGGTAGAACTTTGTGTTGTCTATGGGAAAGTCATTTTAACATAAACACACAGATAAATTAACAGTAAATAGATGAATAAATATATGCCATGTTAAAACTAATCAAATAAAACTGTCAGATGAAGTAAATTTAAGAAGAATAATACAAGGGAAAAAGAAAGTCACTTATATTAATACAAATTTTAATTCATGGAAAGGATATAAACACACAATACTTGCGTTCTTATATACCAGCACCTTAAATATGTGAAGCAGAAGCTAATAGAAATTAAGTGGGAAATAAACAAATACACACTCATAGCTTGAGAAATCAACACTGACCTCTCAATGATTAAAAGAAAAAGTAGGAAGAAAATTAGTAAGAATATAACTGTGTTGAACAATACTATCAGCCAGATATACCTAATTTACATTTATAAAGTATTCTGTCCAACAAAATAGTCACAAATCATTTCAAAACTATTTAAATCATACAATGTGTTTTCTCTGAACAAAGTTAAATTAAGTTCAAAATCAGTAACAGAAATGCATTTTTAAAATCTCCAAATATTTGAAAGCCAAGTAAAACAGTTCTAAATCACATGTTGGTCAAATGACAGTTCAAAAGAAAACTTGGAATGTATTCTGATGTGAATGAAAATGAAAACTCAGCATATTAAAATGGGTAGGACGCAGTTAATGAAATACTTAGATGGAAATTTGGGGCACTTTTAGTAGACACATTACTATAAAAGAGGAAAGTTTCCGAATCAGTGATTTCAGCTTTCACCTTAAGAAACTAGAAATAGAAGAGAATTGAAAAACAAAGGAGGCTAAGAAAAATAATAAAGAAGTTGCAACAGTTGCCTGTCATGGTCTCACAGATTTGAAAGGGGAGTTAATGACAAATTATACAGAATTAGAAATATAATATTGTACACATGAAACATAATATTATAAAGCAGTGTTAATGCAAAATATAAACAAGCAAATAAATAAATAAATAGATAAATTTTCTACAAAGGATAAATTGTGCTGGCATCCAATCACAAAGAACTGAGGCTAGAAGCTGGGCTTGGCAGGGAGCAACACCCAGGTTGAAACTGGAGAAGATATTTCATGATATGAATCCCTTTAATGTAGAGAGGAACTTTTGACTCTACTTTTGGATTTAAATGAGTGTCAGGTAAGTAGTATGCGTGCTCTGCTTCATCCCAAAGCCAGAGACAGGAGGGTACAGGAACTGAGTGTGAATGTCTCGTTGAAAGTGCGCTCGAACAGTGGTGTTGAATAGAATAAGCTTAAGATAACTTATTGGGAAACAAGAAGGAATAGTACAACTTCTATTTTTATTTATTTTTCATTTTTTTCCACATGTAGCTTCTATATTTCTGTACATATTTTGATGTACACAATAGAATAATGTACTAGTCCATGTAAATAATTTTAAACACACATTCGCTACAATACATATTAGGTGATAATATTTAATATATAATGCATAATATATTTATCAAATAATCACACATAATAAATTATTAAATTTAATGCAATTATTGTAATAAATAATATATAATAAATAACAACAATAATATAATCACATATACGATTCTTTCCTTTCTTCTTTCTTTCCTTCCTGAATTTTTTTTCTTTCTTCATTTCTTTCTTCTGTCACAGATTTAGTTCTAATTCATCTTTCTAGCAGAAACCACACTGGTAATTCATATTTAGATTTCAATTTGTTTGATTCTGTCTGAAATATATTTGCAAAGCAATCTAATTCAAAACACCTCTAGCTTTTAAAGCTTTTCTCAAATTGTTACACATACTGTTATAAGTAATTTAAAAGAATATTGTAAATAATTCATCCTTAATAGGTCTTTGCAAACATTCAACTTAGTTTCTGTGGAAAACTCATCCATTTTATATCAGCATTTAACAATTTTGATGTTGGCATAAAAACCAGATAATAACTATAACAGATAATTATCTAACCAAATAATTAGAACAGCAGCCACAACTGGCATAAATAGGCTCAGGAACAAATACTGATTAATATCGGTGAGTTTACAACTCATCTGTTCTGAGCAGACATGCTTTAAGTATTTGGAAGATTAGATAGTACTTGCTCTTGGTTGTTAGCAAGCCACAGTCTTTTTCAGGATATTTTTCTAAGAAAATAGGTGGGATTTGTTTACTGACTACTTAATTAATCACCCCCTAGGAGGGTTTCTAATTTATTATTATTGGTATTAAAAAATTAGTATTAAAAAATCAAATGGATAGTTGTACCAAACGTTCTTTAAAATTCTTTCTTGTAGCATAATTTATATATCCATTCAATCATACAAAATTCAATTTATTGTTGATGAATGTATTCCCATATGACTATTTCATAGCAAGCTGATATAAAATTAGACAATAATGTGTCTTTTTATTATACAATAACATAATATCTCTAATGTTTGATCAGAATCAGGGATAAAACAAAGAAAGGCAATGAACAACTGTATTTAATAAATTGATTTGATTCAGTAATTCTTGATTTTTAAAGCTCTTTAGTTTCAAGGATATGACTATAAAATACATGTTCAACATCCATAAAAAGGTATTTTTCTCTGAATGGGAGAATAAATCAGTTTTCTGCTTCTGGTAATATTCTTGTTCATTTTTTCTTACAAAATATGAAATAATGTAATAAAACTCATTGATAAATGGCTCATCATTTTTAGTTTGGCAATCTTATTTTCTATGGAATAATTGAAAATGAAATGGTTTCACCTCAAATATATCTACTCTACAAAATAGGAGGATTATCCAAAAATGAGAACAATTTTTCTTCCTAATAAAGAAGAGTTATGTTAATAATTTCAAAAACAATAATATAGCTTAATTTATTTATTTCTCTCACAATGGATGAATTTCTAAAGTAGGACAGTTTGTGTTTGGAGTGGTGGGGTGACAAAGACAGAGACAGAGAGACAGAGATTCTATATATTAAGATAACATGTTGGTTGAAAATATAAATATTTTAATATTTATAATCAAACAGGTTTGGATTTGAAAGCTGGATTAAGAATTTAACTCCTTTTTATTTTTAATTTAAAAAATGGGTCTGTATATGATGAGTGATCAAAACCAGACTGTGTATCATAATAACACTGTGAGATTTTGAAGGCTGATGCATTCTTTATTCAGAAGGAACACACGTTTCAGGAATGAATCACTCAGGAGATAGAAAAGGAAAATTGCTCCCGGCCTTGAATAAAGAAAAGAACTTCCATTTTACTCCATATGCCCACTGTGAATCCTCTCTAGTTCAAGTCTTGGTTTGTTTTTGACTTTTTATTCTTTATAGTCCTAAAGATAAAAAGTAGAGGAGAAGGGGCAAAAAAAAACCCTCTTCAGAGTTTAACTTATTAAGATCCTTTAACCAATTATCTTGCTTCAAGGATCTGAGTTAGACCTGAAGGTACTTAATCCAAAAAAAAAAAAAAAAGGGAGAGAGAGAGATTATAAATATTTGAAAACAAGTCTAGCTTAGTATATTCAAAACCAGAATAAAATTGAGCTTAACCCTTCTGGAGTAGAATGCTTTTAGCTTCAATATGTGACTGTTTAATATTTCATTTCTTTTGAGTTTGTGCTTTTTATGTCTAATTGGAAGAATACTTCCTGATGAGTTGTGTGTGTGTGTGCGTGTGCGTGTGTGTGTGTGCGTGTGTGCGTGTGTGCGTGTGTAGATCAATACAACTTTTTTTTAGGTGTTTAGTTTTTCATGGCATCTTTAAACATTCCTAATCACTACAACCTGAACTTTGCATAAAATGGACAACTTGAAACAACTTTTCTGGACATTGTTTTGACTCGAGTCATCTTTTCTCACTCATAACTCAGTTTCATGAAGACTTTCTGGATTTTTTAGGTCACTGACATCACTCCACAGTCTCATGGTTTATCTCTTATTCCTAGAATTCTATGAATATATTTGTGAATGTGACTAAAAAATTTTATGGTACCTTTCCATTTTTCTACCATGTCTTAAATTTTAAAAATTATATTAACACAACATGAATTCTAATACCAATTAAACTGTATTGACTTTTTATGTAGCAGGTATTATAAAAAGTGCTATCATAAACATCTATTTAAACTGCATAACAAAATCATGAAGTATTTATCATTTTGTAGATGAGGAAATTCTGTCTCAGAGTAAATAAGTAGTCTGATTAGGCACTTTCACATATTAAGCTAAATTGCATTAATGAATCAACTGTGTTAATATCTCTCATTACAAACCAATATTTTAAATCCTTTATTAATATCAATCATTATTATAAGTATACATATGAAATATATACATGTATGTAAATATCCTTCCTTCATACCCTAAACTTTGAGGCAAGACCAATGTAGTCACGGTGCACACAGCTGTACATTGATATTTTGAAAAATCGAATTCATTTTCATAAAGAACTTTGAAAATTGCTAATTATACAAGTTAACAAACAAGTATCTACTTGTTTATACTATAATCTATATAATATGTTATATTTTAATTTCTTTCTGGAAATGCATTGTGAATCCCAATGAAGAACTTATACCCTGTCCTCCTCATCTACTAATGAAAATTCCATACTAAGAAAGCATTAGTCTCCTCCTCACATTCCTGTAGTGAAGTTTTTTTTTTAATGGCGTGTTGTACAAACCTCATATTTTTCCTGGCAATTTATATTCTACTTTTGACATTTTTAGTTTATGCAATCACCACGTGGCTTGTCTACTTTGGTTATTATATCCCCAGTGCTTATTACAATGCCTATAACATAGCAGGCATTCAGAGGTGGTTTACAGGTTAGCTTGCTGGCTCTACCCTCCTTTTGTTATAATTTCACATTCTTTGTTTTTTCTTTTTCCCCAGGCTGGGAAGGAAATGACTTGTTCTTACATCTATGCAGAATTCATACATATGAATATATATTATCATATATGTATATACAATACATATGTAATTATATGTGTTTATATATATATTTTTCAAATTTGAAATTAGGATAAATAAGTATGAGGATACTAATTTATGCAATATTGCATGTTCAGTAAGTGGCTGAGCCATTAACATAATCTAGTCAGTCAATGCATTCTACCACATCATGGTCACAGATGTCCTATGCCTTACCATTTTCTTTTAAACTATGTTTAATCATGACAAAACCAATAATCAAGGTCCTGTAAGAGTGCATTCTCTGCCTGTAACTTGATACATACACACACACACACACACACACACACACACACAGATATCTATCTATCCATCTACCTATCTACCTACCTACCTATTTATTTATCTAACAAATGTATACCATATTATTTTTGCCAAACCATGTGTTCTAGTTGTGAAGTGTACAAATGGAATCAAATTGTTTGCAGAACACTCCTTGAGGCTTACATTTTTGCAAAAAATCTTGGCAACAAGCGAGTTTAAAATGTTATAGAACGTGAAAAAACAGCACAGTGTTTCTTGAGAGAGAATATTGATTGGCAGTTCTGTCAGTAGCTACTTTAGATAAGGTGGTAAAAATGTCATTCTCAGGAAGTGAAATTTAAACAGAGACATAAAGATGAAGAATGAGCCATCAATGATGGGAAAAAAATGATGAAAGGTGGAAAAAAATTGAGGCAAATGAAACAAATAGACCATGTAAATTATAAGACTATAATATTCTAGAAAATCTCAAAAGGCTAGTCTGTCCAATACATATCAGTAAGTAGCAGTGTTGCAAGAAATTATGTTTGGCTACTATATATTTGGAAATCTGTCTAATCTCATTAGCAATTAGAAAAATGTATATTAAAAACAAAATGAAATAATTTGCATTCAGAAAATTGTCTACATTTTAAAATAAGGCTATATAATGTCAAGTTTTCATGAGATAAGCAGCGATCTTGTATAATGTTGGTTTGAACAGACATCTGTTGCAAGCTCTTTGGTAAACTACTTGGGATTATGTGCATACTCTAATGCAGTAATTCCACTAAGGGATGTATACCCTAGAGAAACACCTAACAAGAGAGCCTTAAGACATATCCAAGAATGTTTAACAGAATGTGGCCTAAGACACACCCCAGAAGATTATTTAGCAGATAGTGTAATTAGCACAAATTTTCATTCACAGGAAGACACATAAAGGTATCTTGGTCTCTTAGGGCATTGGAATATTTATAAAGTTTAGTAAAAGACCACCACCATTTTAAACTAAAAAGTAAACTTCAGAAAATATCAAGAAACTAGAAATAAATCTATGAAATGGTGTGCCAGAATGATACACTGCAAACTATAAAACACTGCCACAATAAGTTAAGTAAGCTATAAATAAATGGAAATGTTTCCTGTTTTCATGGATGGAAAGATTAAATATTGCTCAATGTCAATTCTCCACAAATTGGTTTATAGAATGGATGTAATCTCAATCAAATCCTAGTAGATCCCAAAATTCATAGAAAATTTTTTTAAAAATCTGAAATTTTGCAGAACAACAAATTTGGAGAAACCATCTTGCACTTTTAAATTTTGTACAAATCTAGACCAAATAATACATAGCACTACTGGCACAAACATATAAGGATAAGAGAACAGAATAATGTCCAGAAATAACCTGCCTACACCTATATTATTAATTCATTTAAGACAATTTTGCTACTGTGATTTAGTGGAGGAAGTAGTTTTTAAAATAAATTATGCTGAAATAATTAGATATCTGTATGGAAAGCCAAATAATTTGACCCCTACTTCACACCACATGCATAAATAATAGCAGTCACTTATGAAATAATCAGAAGACATAACAAAAAAAGAAGGTCTCAGGTATAATAATGCATGCAAAAATACGCTTTAGTAAATGCAACTGGAAATGTACAGGGCTACTGGAAACTTTTTTTTTTCTTTAATTGGAAGGGAAAAATAGAATTCAACAAATGAAAAGACATACTCCATTTTGGATTTGAGGACTCAAAGTATTAGAGATTTCAATTCTTTTTAATTTATGATATGTTTAATGCAAATGTGATTTTTAAAATTCCAAGAGTTTTTGAGTGAGAAAAAAATGATTCCAAAAATGATGTAGAAAAGCATGTAAGAATAGTTTTTAAAAATTCTTGAAAAAAGGAGAGCCTTGAGAAGATATTAATGCTATCAGATTTTTAAAAATGTAATTTCATTCTATTAAACAAATGTGATACAGGTATGGATAAAACAGACAAAAATAAAACAAAGCAGAAAATTCAAACCATGGAAAACATACACGAGGGAAATTAGTTTAAGTGTGCACTCTAAGTCAGGAAGGAAAAGATGGATGATTTAATACATTTGATAGAAATAACTGGATAGCCAGTTGTGAAAGAAGAAAGAAAGGAAGAAAGGATGGGAGGGAAAAAGAAGGCTCTATCTTACTCTGTTATTCAGGATAAATTTTAAACGATATAAAAAATTTTAAAAATATATAAAAACATGCAGAACAAAACCTTTGTAATCACGAGTAGGAAAAGCTCTTCTGATTATGAATCAAAATACAGAAGATAAAAGAGATGGATAAATTCAAAAACATAAAATCACAATTACAACAAAAGCAACTAAAACTCAATCCAATTAAGAAAAATTGTTAAACATATGAATAGACAATTCAAAGAAGAAAATCTTACAAATGGAAATATATGGTTGTCACTAATATTAAGCTAATGACACTTTAGTATCATCAACACAGGGAAAGAGTTTCATATGCTTTTTGATGTGTCCCCAATCCCCCATCTCCTTTGAAAACACATAAAAGACTATTCTTGCTAACATATGATAAAAATCAATTGAAAAACGAAACAATCATCCAAAAGAAACATGTGCAAAGAATATCCACAGATATTTCAGAGAAAATCTACAAATTTTGCTGATCTTCTCATTAGAAAAAGTTCTCAGCTTCAATCATAATAAAAATAAGTAAATTAAAATTATAGGGCAATACTATTTTCCACTTATAATATTGGCAAAAATTAAAAGCTTTGAAGCTCCAAGGATAGACTACTTGGCAATAGCTATTAATATTTCAAATGTAGGGAAAGTTTGACTCAGCAAGTCCACTTATAGAAAATTTTTGTTTTGAAATATTCATACAGGAACAAAATGCCATAAGCACACACTATACTTACAGCATTATTTTCTGAATATGGAAACAGCTTCAATGTCCTTCAGTAGATTAATAGTTAAATAAATTATGCTTATTTATTTGTAAGCAAAATTGAATAAAATATGTTTCTCTAAAATCAATGAGAATAGGGATCTCTGTGTTGTGATAATTAACTAATATAATTCCCAGACAAATAGATCTAGGGAGAAAATTATATAATCAATCTTTGTAGATGACTCAAATCCTGTCAAAATAATGTAAGACCTCTTCTTAATTAAATACATTTGTATAAACATTTGGATAAAAATTAAATAAAAGCAAAAGCATACCCTACACCAGAGTAGTTCCAATGTTTGAGATCTGGGTTTTTTTTTTTAATTTTTTTCGTTTTTGTATACTTTATTACAGATAAAACAATCTTGCTTGACAAACTAACAGGAAAGACAAAGAAAACAGGAGAGGATTCTTAAATACCAAAGAGGTCAATAAGCCTTTAAAACTAACTCACAAAGGAAAGGCAATAGAATAAAAATAAATAAATAAATATACACAAAACCAGTCACTTCAATTACATTTAAATAAATAGTCTGAAAATGAAAAATACTGCCTGCTATGTCAGTAAATAAAAGATGCTTCAGCCGTCATCGGCCACTTCATGCCCCTGACAGTAAGCTGAGGGGAAATCAGGATGGAGACAAACAGGTAGCCCTGCCTCCCTCACCCACAATGGTGCACCCTCAGGGAACTCTCAGGATGGGAAAGAACAGGATACTGGTCCTAGGTACTAGGGGCACATCAAAGGAATAATTTCAGTGAGCCCAGACTTTTGCACCTTCCCATATAGAAAAGAGCTAAATTCTTTAACTTGAGATATCTAGTTTTCTTTAATTAACAGTAATCTTTTGATGTTCCAGACTACCTGGTCTTTGTTGCAAAACCTCCTACATGTCCTGGCTCTTCCTTGCCTGTTTGGAGCAGATGTGGGAGAGGCTGCATCCTGGGCTGAGGTCCTCAGAAACGTCCACTGAATAAAACACAACTCTCAACTTTTAGGTTGTGCAGTTTTTTAGTAACAGTAGAAATAGTTTCATGACAAAACGCCATTGAAAAAATAGAAAAATAAAATGGGATTAATATTTGCAACATATATCAAAGAAAAGGACTAATTATAAAATATAAAGAACTTTTCAAATTAAGATAACAAAATTTAAAAAATTGAAAATAAAAAAACAGCATAAAACTAAAATAGTTTATAGAAAAAGATAGATATAATGAGTTAAAATATTCAATCACTCTCATAATGAGTATAAATTTTACTGCACTGAGATGCGACTATCAAATGAATTAAAATGAAAATGTTTAATAATTTTAAAACATGAAAACATCTTATATATTTAAATAAAAATCACGTTCAAACATTGAAATCAATCTGAAACAATTCAACATAATTTTATATTATAATTAGAATAAAGCATACTAGAAAAAATTAATGGAAGTGTTTTATATTAACTTAACTATATTAAAATAATTTTTTGTGTAGCAAGTAAAACATCAATAAGGTAAAAAAAGGCAAGCCACAGCCCAGGAAGCAATACTCAAAACACAGATCATCAAAAACCAACCCTATCAAAAAATAGCCAGAAAGACAATATGTAGAAGAGCAACTCTGAATAACAAGTAAATATACGGGAAAAAAAACCTTCAAGTTAGCAAAAATTTACAAAGATATTAATTCACAATCATTTTAATGCCAAAAAATGTAAAGTTCCCAAATGTAAAGTATCACCAACAAGAAACCTCATATGACAATGATGTATTGGTATAATAGTTAAAATATTTGGAGAAAAATTGGAAAATATTTAGTAAGTTTTAAGGTACACTCTAAGTTTGTTTTGAAGTACACAAATGTGGCAATACATTGTAGAATGGTTTATCAAGAGTGTAAGAGTGGCAAAAACTTAGTGTTTATCAGTAGGGATATGAATGTAAAAATTTTGGATACTCATATATTAGAATACAATACAAGATGGATTAGAATAAACTAAGCAGATCTATGGGTATTGACATAAAAGTATCTTACAATATGCATTTGTATAAAAAAAGGAAGGTGAATGATACAGGGAGTGTAATATATTTGTGTAAGTTTAAAAATAAAAATATAAAAGCTATTTACAGACATGGAACTATAATAACTCTTAAAAACGATGGGCCACAAAAATAACCACTGCCTTCTAGCGAGAGAAGTAGAACAATTAGATAATGGAGTCAGCTAGGGGTATCATGAGGATAAAAGGCTATCCTTAGCCTTTTATTTATTTTAACCCATCTTAAAGAAGCATAGCAACATATTAACATTTTAACGTCTGGTTGGTATACGCATCTGTGTTTGATACTTTACTTTATACTATTTTTAAAACTAATAAAAATAACTCTGAAGTTTCATACAGGTTTCTGGGAAGATTGCTAAGTGCTTTATGGAGATGTTTTTATAGAACAGCCCCACTAAACCTAAAGGGTGAATCTCTGATTAATTATTAAAGCAAAAAAAACCTGACAAACGTAATGAATTTTAAATATCTAATGGTACCGTGCAATTTTGTTACCTTGCGGTTCCAAGCTCTTTGATGAGTTGTGAAAGCTGTTTCTTGTACTGATATCAAAGACTCAGTTATTTTTAAATGATGATATTCTTGATCTGTAAATTTTTTTTATCCTCTTTAAATCATTTTAGGCCTAAAATATCCTTATGAAAAACAGTGTAAATCTTCATTCTGAATTTTTTTTAAGGAACTCATTTGTCTTTTTCTAGCTTTCTAAATATGACTGCAATTTAATAACCCTCATTTGATTTTCTTTTATTGTTTTCTTAGGTCATTCTAAGTGATGGATTGAGACTTTCCAGATAATACATGCAATTTAAAGCATACACATTTGAAAAAAAAATTTATATTAAATAATCATAGTCTAGAGTTAATGTGTAATATTTTAACCTGTGATTCTAAGGTTATCTTTAGTTTATAGAATTAAGTATTTTCTTCTCTACCATAATAATTAGATGTATATAGAAAATAATCTATGTCATACAGAATAGTGATGGCATTCATTATACAGAAACATTTAGAAAAAATATTGTTCAAAAAATAGTCTCAAGTTATCATTCAAGTAACAACTGTTCAAGTAGTAGAATGTTGGGTAGATATTTTAAAAAGTGTGATAAGTACTATTTTATTCATTTTCTGGTAATGAGGAACAACATATTAAAGATTACTTCTTCATGTTATAATTCATTATTTGTATAGAGATTTTATTATGTTCCAGTCAGGTTTTAGAAAATTGCCTAAGTCTTTAGGTTAACATATATTACATTTTTTTTTCTGTTTAAGAATAAAAAACAAAACCTCCCAATTGCATTTTTTTGTGTGTAGAATATCTATCTTCAAGATAGGATACAAAATGCTTGTTTATTTATTTAGGTTCACTTTCCAGGACACTCCATCATTTTTATTTCATCTGGATTCAATTTATGTGTTGAAAACAGATTTTGTAGGCAATTTTTGTTTGTAGTAATTTTTTAGCTAGTTGTTACAGAGACTTCCAGCTGCTCCCTGAAACCCACACTCTTTTTTTTTTTTTTTTAAATAACAAGCTATGTTACATTTCTCTCTCTTTTCTGTTATTTATTGCTGAATTCTAGCCAATGTGATACAGGAAAATGGGACATGAGAAGATGGCCATGTCCCAGGTCCCAGGCAAGTCCCCTGGGACACACCCTGTCAAGCGAGGGTCCATGGCTTCATGCAGGAAGGAATTCAAGAGTGAGCCACAGTTGAGTAAAAGTAGATTTATTCAGAGAATGCACTGCATAGACCGAGTGTAGGCCACCTCAAAAGGCCAGAGAGGCCACGAGGTGTGGAGTTGTTAGTTCTTAAGGGCTCGGTTACTTCATATACTAACAAGTGGGAGGATTATTCCAACTACTTGGGGGAGGGGCTGGGGTTCCCATGAATTGGGCTGAAACCCTCTTTTTGACCTTTGATGCTTAGCCTTGGAAACTGTCACGGTGCCTGTAGGAGTGCCATTTCCCATGCTAATATATTACACTGAGCAAGCATATAATGAAGCTCAAGGTCTACTGGAAGTCAAATCTCCCACCATGTTGGGCCTTAAGGTCTATTGGGAGTTGAATTTTCCATCATCTTGTTGCTAATTGCTATGTCATTCTTTTAATGGCTGTGCCCTGCCCCCCCTTCCTCCCTGTCTCAAATGGATTGTGGGTAGAAGTGACACTATTCCATAACAACTTTCAATACCCATTTTACCGTGCTTTTTACACCTCTTGTCAATGGCTGGAATTATAAGTCCCAGAAGAAACCTTACTGTAAACTTTAAACATTTTATATTGTGGAAAGCATGACTAACTAATATATGTATTTTGCAATTTAATTTGAAGGGTCTTGCGGGGGAAAATTTAAAAAATAAGACACACACATAAACACATACATCCAATTTTCCAGTCATTCATTATAGAAGATTTGAGGAATGTTTACTTTTATCTACCACAAAAATGTTTTTTCAGAAACACTGGGGATATAGTAAATATAATCACTAAGGTGTTTTAAGACGTAGCACCTGACCTGTTGTGAAGCGTATGTTGATATATTTAAGCCATGTCATAAGACTTCTGCTTTACATATATAAAGACTACTGTATGCATATATATATGAGGAGGATCCACTGCCATATATATTTGGGTAGTGGGTCCTCCAACTCATATGTCTTTTATTGTGTGGTGATTCTGGCTTCATTGTTGTAATCAACTTGAGGCAATTTTATTCTATTATCCAGCTAGAGTGGATGAGTGGATCTTCAGGTCATATCTAACTCCTTATGAACCTAAAACCCAAAAAACCACAGCTTCAACACCACTTACCATTATGCATAATTTATTCTAGGAAATGGTTTTGTGCATGCCAATGTGTTAGTACTAAATTTAAAGAGTTCTTTTATCTGTCATTGCTATAGTTTTGTCACTGGGTGTATAACAGAGGTGGCAAGGCACAAATCATGATTTCTCATACCATCTGGATCACAAATATAACATGTATTTATTGCAGTTAGGCATTTCCATGGCTCACCTTTCACTTAGATATGAATATCTTAATTAAAACTGACAATGAAACTTAGTTGTACTACAGACTAAATCCAATTGCTGTATTGAAATGAAATATATTTAAGGTCTTTCTTTTGATTATATTTTGCTAATTAAATCAAATGCAATACAGTGTAGATGTTCTGTTACAAAATACCACATTGTTCAGCAGATGTAAAAACTCCTTCTTTTCAAGGTCCTTGAAAAGTACAATCAAGGCATCATTTGGATAATGACTTAAGAGCAACAGGACTGCTAATCATATCTATTTTATATGTATCCAATCATTGCAATAATAACTGTATTATTTGGTGTGCAGAATCCAAATAGCAGTTCATGGTATGGTAATAGTCATTTTAATCTTTGATGTTCAATCAGATGTTTATAGGAATATAGTCATTTCATGTTTTTATTGTTTATATGGATATGTAATTTCTTCTTATTTTTACTCATTCCCTGATCTTCTGTTAAGCATACTTAATAGTCACTGCTGAAATTCCTTTCCATTGTATGGATTACATTATATGCTTTAGGCACAAAGAAAGAGAAAATAATGGCTCTCTCAAATAGTTATGCTTCTTGTCTCCAATGAATGTAAGATAATTGCATTAAGAAAGAGAAACAAAATGTTGTGCTTTTAGCAACAGGAAATGGTTATCATTGTCCAACAAAGAATAAAATAAGCTGTGTAGATAAAGACTCTGCCTTGATCCAACATAAATCATACACAACTAACACATTTATCCTAAACGTCTTTGAGAATAGATAATGGATTCCTTGTTTGATTGAAGAGCTGGAAAAAGGTTAAGCTGTATTGTAGTAAAAGCATCAAAAATAAGAGTCTTTTGTTAAGAACACAAATTGTGTTTAACTTCTCTTTGTCAAAACATATATGTAATGGCATGGGCTAGATCTAAGGAAAATATTTATTTCCAAATTAAACATGGATTAATTAGGTAGTGATTGATTACATATACACACACTTTTATTTGTATGTGTAAATATTTTTAAAAAGGTTGTAGGAAAAACTTATTTATCTACACAAATATTTCCATACACATATTTTCCATAAGGCACTGAGCTAATTTATGCACATGTGTTATTTTAAATTTCTCATTACAATCCCATAAAGACAGGCCAACATAATTTTACAAATGGAGAGCCCATGATTTAAGTGGGTTAAGTAACATACTCAAACTGACTAGCTCATACATGGCAAAGCAAGGAATCAAGTTAAGACTGTCTGACCATCCAGTCAAAGCTTGTGAACACTTATGTGTTATGTAGAAGTCAGATTATAATCCAGGAACAGATGCAAGCTTTCATAAGTGTTTACCACATAAAGGAAGTTGTGTCCTCTCAAGATTTGTTATAGTGCAGTAGAAAGTTGCTGTGATAAATGATATGATTCTCTTTATATGTATATTGTCAAATAAAAATGTGTAAATGTTTGAAATAATCTCATTCATGAAAGCAATTTCTCCCTATTAACATTTCTTAAGCCTGTATTTTATAAATGACTTATTCAAAAAATATTTTCACATAGTATCACATATTCACTTACATTCTTTTTTTTTACTTTTTTAAATTGAAGTATAGTCAGTTTACAATGTTGTGTCAATTTCTGGTGTACAGCACAATGTTTCAGTCATACATGAATATACGTATATTCCTTTTCATATTTTTTCACCATAAGCTACTATAAGATATCAAATATAGTTCCCTGTGCTACACAGTAGAAATTTGCTTATCTATTTTCTATATACCAGTAAGTATCTACAAATCTCAAACTCCCAATTTATCCCTTCCTACCCCTTTCCCGCCTGGTAACCATAGTTTATGAATCTGTTTCTGTTTTATAAATAAGTTAATTTTTTTTTAGATTCCACGTATGAGTGGTATCATATGGTATTTTTCTTTCTCTTTCTGGCTTACTTCACTTAGAATGACATTCTCCAGGTCCATCCGTGTTGCTGCAAATGGCATCATTTTGCTCTTTTGATGGCTGAGTAGTATTTAATTGTATAAATATACCACAACTTCTTTATCCAGTCATCTGGATGGACATTTAGGTTGTTTCCATGTCTTGGCTATTGTAAATAGTGTTGCTATGAACATTGGGGTATATTTTAATTTAATGTTGATTTCAGTTCTTCATAACAAAATTTTAATCAATGATAGTGTATCTATTTACTATTTTTTCCTATAATGGACACTCACTATATTACAATATTGCTACAAAAAGACACTTTACTGAATCTTTAAAAATAAGCAACAAATTAATATTGATTACATATAATTGGTATTTGCACACTTCTTCTATTCAACAGATATTTACTTATCTTCTGCATGCCTCACAATATCTTCCATGTCAGGTATATGGTCTTGAACTAAACAAAAGCCCTAATTCTTATAAAGTGGACATTTGGGACTGGAATGGGAAAGAGAAAAGTTTCAGATGATTAAAAAATGGACAAAACAATATTTCATGTGCTAGTAAGTGAAAAAAATAAAGCATGGTAAGGAGCAAAGATGGCAATGAGGCATTCTATTTACATACAGAGTTCAAAAATAAAGAAAACCTCTGTTACAAGGTGATATTTGAGAATAATGTAATATGATGTAAAATCAATTCTGAAAAACTTAAATGTACAAGAAGGAGGGGGTAAGAAAATAATTGAAGACAATTCATTTTCTATTGTTAAATCTTTCCTCAATTCTTGAAGATTGAATGGCTCATACAATTTAAAAGTCATATATTTCATTTCTAAAACAAGATCTGATAGTGATGTGAGCAGAATAGGCATACTCCCTCCTTTACTGTCTTACCACAGGGAAGATCTTTGTCACTAAATCAAAGAACCAAATTTTGGAGATACGGAAAATAAGAGGTGATTTCTCCAGACATAGAAAACAAACTTATAGTTACCAGAGGGGAGGGAGATAGGAGGATAAATTGGGAGTTCAGGATTTGCAGACACTAACTACTATATACAAAATAGATAAACAACAGTGTCCTACTGTAAAGCACAGGGAACTATGCTACACAGTGATGACCTATAATGAAAAAAACATAAGGAGAATATATATATATATATATATATATATATATATATACACACACACACATATATATATAACTAAATCACTATGCTGTATAACAGAAATTAACACGTTGTAAATTGACTATACTTCAATAAAAAATTTAAAAGATAAGTGATGTCTCAAAAGAAATATCACATTAAAAATGTGATAATATTTTTGGATTTTCCCCTTTAATATGTTGTACTCTGTTTAAAGGTATAAAAAAAACTAGAAAATTTTAAAATCTTTTATTAATAGATGTCTCTAGGATTTGGCACAGTAATTTGTGGCCTATGATATATTATTCCATTGTTTCCCAAACAATAAGATTCAGTTATGATTTGGAAGGACCAGAGGAATGATGTTTAACTTTATTTCCAGTAGATAAACTAAATATACCAAGAACTCCGAAGTCTTTATAGTGTAAAATAAAGGTAGTCTTGTAATGTATAGTGATCTTTCTTACAGAAATCCATTAGGAATAAAACTAATGCTTTTATTAAATTTTTTACTTGTTTTGACTAAATATGCAATAATTCTCTGAAATAAAAAGGAAAATGCTGTAAGATAAATGTAACAGGTACTGGCATTTTGACATCAGACTATCCCCCCATTAGGATTTGCCAGGAAACCCCAGAGCTATCTTAAGTCATTGAAGATCCTTTTCCCATTCTCTCTGATTTCTGATAAGCGAGATTTTTTTAAAGTAGGATATCCCTAGAAAAACTTTCATAAACTTAATAAAGTTCCATCCAGAATTTTGGAGTTGGTTCTAGTGCTTTAGGTCAAACTCACAGAGTTGTAATATTATCTGAAAATGTGTGAAGATTTGAGTAAGCATAATTAGCAATGCTGCTAAGATCCAAGAAACGTAAACCATTTGTCTATTATCAAGTGCTTTGATGCACTGTCAGTGCACTGGATGGGAGTACGAGGAAAGACTGGCTCAATCAGATCAGACATTTTACAATATGCTTGTTTTATTGGAGTTGTTAGAAACACAACACACATATTTATTCAATGAATGTGACATGTATTTTGTGAGCAATTACCAGGCAGATAGCAATGCACCCTGTGAAACATTCCCAAAGAAATATAAGATAAGGTCACTAATGGGCAGGTATGAATTATACATGCTGAATACTTTAGTGTATTAACACGCATTTTGAACTTCAGAAACAATGTACTTTCAAATATTTGAAAGTTGTTTGAAATACTTGAAATTTGTTGCCATTTTCCACAACTTTATCATAAATAATGATCAATTTAAAAATAATTTTATATTTTTATGTGCCATCTAAAAGTCAGATTCCATTCCAGATGCTTAGAATACCTCAATAAATAAAATATCCCTAAATCTGCAGAGCTTACATTCTAGTGAAAGAGACAGAGAGGAAACAATGTATATAATTACCAAGTAAATTATATAGTACATTAGGAGGGGACATGATTATTATTATTATAAGGATAAAAGAACAAGACCAGAGAAAAAAGAACATGATTCTGTGAAAGCTACTGTCTGGGAGATGATAAGAAATTTAATATTGAGTGATCACAGTATGTCTCATTGAGAACTTGACATTTGTGCAAATGCTTGAATGAGGTGAAGCAGGTGGCCATGTGGCTATTGAGGGGAACAGTGTTCTAGGAAGGGAGAACAGCTGGCACAAAGGCTCTGAGCACTGAATATGTTTCAGTGCTCAAGGAATAGAAAACAGGCGAGTAGGTTTCAATGGGAGTTACGAGGGGCGAATAGTAGATGAGATCAGAAATCAAATAGGGAATTCAGATTATGCAGGCCCTTGATACTATTAAAGGACTTTGGCTCTTACACTGAATGAACTGAAGATCCCAGGGTTTTGTAGAATAACATGATCTCACTTTATTTAAAATGATCATTCTTATGGCTGAATTTCCACAGCACTGTCAATAACTGTCTTTTGCCTCTTTAAAAAAAATACTCTTTTAAGATAATCACAAAATCCTAATTTCCAGAATATTTAGGACTAAATATTATACTTTATCCTAACCCCTCAGAGTTTCTGGTGGTGTTGGACATACAGGTACAGCATTCAGGAAAAACATAGCATTTGATTAAGCACAAAACCATTAATTCAACCAACAAATGTATTTGAACTCTCTGTAAGAGTCTGATACTTAAGATGCAGTAATGAACAAAGAACATGAAAATTGCTGACCTCAGTGTAGCTTACATGACAGGACAATCATATGTCCAGTGACTAAATACAGCTTTTGCTTAAAATCTGGGTAGTAATAAGATTGTTTTTACTAAACTGCTTTTCCTATAATATTGTGATTGCTGGTGTTTATGAACTACCACCTAAACTTGCCGATAGATGAGACTCTGCTCACATTACACTATTCAATCACAGTAATCAGAGCTTACAACATCCTGCATTCACCTATACAGCACGCTCAGAAGTCACTAGGTTTCATGTGCTTTTATCCCTAAGGGTGGGGAACAGTTGTCTTTGAATTCTTCCATTGTCCTGTCTAGAAATCTGAGTAAAAGAGGTTGGGTAAGATGTGATGGGATGTCTGAAAACTTTACCACATAATGAGAATAACTTCAAGTGTTACAGACAATAAAATATTTGCATTTATTAGAAAACCAATCTTTGAGCTTCAATCTCATCTGCAAAACTGGCATATTAATGAGCTACCTCACTGATGATTGTGAGAATTTTTAAAGATAAAGGTGTGGTAGTGCTTTGATTAACTTGCGTTCCCATCTTATTGTCAATTAAGTAATTATAGGTATTATTTCACCCCCAATGCAATTTAAATTATGAAAAGGTTAAATGTCCTGTGTTTTTAAAAGTAAGCTACCTCAATGAACTGAACAAATTGTATAATAACGATTCTCAGCCCAGTTCTTAAAACCTGGACCTACTTCAACATTTTAATATCAGTAGCTTTCCTATATTATCAAAATACAACTTTAACCTGTTTTCATAATTATAATGCATATATATGTATATGCTTATATAAAATTCACTCTTAAAATATCTATTTTCAATCAGTGAGCATAAAATAGATTAAAAATCTAAATGGACAATGTAATTTGGTTCTGTGGTAATTACGTCACAAAAAATTTCATTTTCTAGGATTCTGTATAACAGAGTTAGTATCAACCATTTAAGGATTCATCAATATAAAGTACATCTGAAGGCAAAAAGGCCTATTTCAGTGAACACTTAAAGTAGTTTCAGAAAAGGGAAAATTGAATTAATAATTAACTAATTCTTTCTAAAAGGGCCTCATTTGGCAGGTTGGAAAAGCAGATGGCTCATCCAGACTGACAGAAGTTTATTAAGATCTGAAAAAAGTGGTTCTCTCTATTGGTTTTGCAATGCCAGTGCAGTTTAATCCATAAGAGAAAGGTAGTTTGTTGCAAAAGGCAGGTGTGTTATTATTAATATGAAAATTAACTGGTTTCCTTTTTATAAAAATATTATAAACCTATCTAAAACATTTCATACAGAAAGGGATATAATTGTTGCAAAGTGCAAGGCCCAACCCCAAATGTGAATCCAGGCTGTTTCTTAGCTTGCCACCACCATGGAATCACTCTTTCCAAAGAATAATGTTTTACTTGCCTTGGGCCCACCAAAAATGTAATAAGAAGGTCAATTTCTGGTGGGCCTTTTTGAATTTTGAAGAAATCACACCCAACATTTAGAGATATTAATTTATCTTAACTACCAAATAATTGACATAGAGTTCATGCAATGATTTCTTTACCAAAATTCACTGCATAGTGGAGGAAAAAAACTTAGTGTTGAATTACACTAAGTGTAAAATTCTTGCATCATTTTTTTTCTTTGAAAAAGATAGTTGGTGATAAAGTTCTTGCTATAGAACTCCTCAAGGAAACTCTATGAATAGAGGCTGTATATCTAGAAACATACCAAGTGTGGTGGAAAGGAAAATACCAGGGAAACACATGAGCACGTGGCTGCAGGCTCTGAGGGTCATGCCCATCTTCCGCTGACACTTTGCCCCTGACATAATGCAACAGATGTAATTAACAGAGACTTTGGTTGATAGATAAAAATGCTAAAATGGCTAAAAACAATTTCGGAAAGCTGTGGTGTAACATTCTATTAATGGAAAAAAACAGGTCTCTGGATGTTGTGGCCAAGGATTTTCCACAAGAATTATTTGCAAAAGAATGCATTGGCTCATCAGTGACAGCCATGTGGTTACAGAGATAAGCACAGGGGAGCAGAGACACTGCACTATGGCAGCAGGAGTGGTGGAAATTGCTGTGTTTCTAGACTCTAAGATTTTGGGGGGCTACATAGATACTTTAAAAATGTGTTCCTAAAATAGCACCCAAAGTAATAAAATACCTAGGAATAAATCTAACCAAGGAGGTGAAAGAATTATACACAGAAAACTATAAACCATTGATGAAGGAAATTAAAGACCTTAAAAAATGGAAAGATATCCCATGCTCTTAGTTTGGAAGAATCAATATTGTTAAAATGGTCACACTGCCCAAGGCAATCTACAGATTTAATGCAATCCCTATCAAATTACCCAGGACATATTTCACAGAACTAGAAAAAATCATAACAAAATTTATATGGAACTGTCAAAGACCTAGAATTGCCAAAGCATTACTGAAGAGAAAGAAAGAGGCTAGAAGAATAACTCTCCCAGACTTCAGACGATACTATAGAGCTACAAGCAACAAGACAGCATGGTATTGGTACAAAAACAGACATACAGAGCAATGGAACAGAACAGAGAGCCCAGAAATGAACCCACAAACTTTTGGTCAACTCATCTTCGACAAAGGAGGCAAGAATATACAATGGAATAAAGACAGTCTCTTCAGCAAATGGTGTTGGGAAAACTGGACAGCAGCATGTAAAGCAATGAAGCCAGCACACTCCCTTACACCATACACAAAAATAAACTCGAAATGGATCAAAGACTTAAACATAAGACAAGATACAATAAATCTCCTAGAAGAAAATATAGGCAAAACATTATCTGACATACATCTCAAAAATGTTCTCCTAGAACAGTCTATGCAAGCAATAGAAATAAAAGCAAGAATGAACAAATGGGACCTAATGAAACTTACAAGCTTCTGCACAGCAAAGGAAACCTTAAGTAGAACAAAAAGCAACCTACGGAATGGGAGAAAATTTTTGCAAATGAAACCGACATAGCCTTGATCTCCAGAATATATAAGCAGCTTAGACGACTTAATAAGAAACAACCAAACAACCCAATCTAAAAATGGGCAAAAGATCTAAACAAGCAATTCTCCAAGGAAGACATACAACTGATCAATAAGGACATGAAAAAATGCTCCATATCACTAGTTATCAGAGAAATGCAAATCAAAACTACAATGAGGTATCACCTCACACCAGTCAGAATGGTCATCATTCAAAAATCCACAAATGACAAATGCTGAAGAGGCTGTGGAGAAAGGAGAACCCTCCTACACTGGTTGGGAATGCAGTTTGGTGCAGCCACTGTGGAAAACAGTAAGGAGATTCCTCAAAAGACTAGGAATAGACTTACCGTATGACCCAGGAATCCCACTCCTGGGCATATATCCAGAAGGAACCCTACTCCAAAAAGACCCCTGCATCCCAGTGTTCATAGCAGCACTATTTACAATAGCTAAGACATGGAGACAGCCTAAATGTCCATCAGCGGATGACTGGATAAAGAAGAGGTGGTATATTTATACAATGGAATACTATTCAGCCATAAAAACCGACAACATAATGTCATTTGCAGCAACATGGATGCTCCTGGAGAATGTCATTCTAAGTGAAGTAAGCCAGAAAGAGAAAGAAAAATACCATATGAGATCGCTCATATGTGGAATCTAAAAAAACAAACAACCAAACATAAATACAAAACAGAAACAGACTCATAGACATAGAATATAAACTTGTGGTTGCCAAGGGGGCGGAGGGTGGGAAGGGAGAGATGGGATTTCAAAACTGTAGAATAGATAAACGAGATTATACTGCATAGCACAGAGAAATATACACAAGATCTTATGGTAGCTCACAGAGAAAAAAATATGACAATGAATATATATATGTTCATGTATAACTGAAAAATTGTGCTCTACACTGGAATTTGACACAACATTGTAAAATGATTATAAATCAATAAAAAATGTTAAAAAAATGTGTTCCTAAAGGCATATTTGCTGGATGAATGGAATGCAGAGTTTATGAATATAAGCTATAGAGAGAAAAATCAGATGCATGAGATCAGTTAACATGGGAAGCCAAATAGCACATAAGTGTGGGTCTATTTGGGACGACTGCCTTAACAATTAGCAAATTCTACATAAACATATCTGAGTCCAAGACTCACCTATGCTATAGGCTGAGACTTTCTACCAGTGAAATTTCTACAGGGCAACATCTTGAATTGCTGTCAGAAGTATTTCTTTGGATTTATGTCCACAGCACCCGACAAGTTTAAGGGATTATAATCCAACAGTAAATTGAATATTAACTTAAAAAAGAAAAAAAAAAAACTTGTATGGCTTTGCTTTTGTAGTTCCTGCAAATGATACTACAAGAAAGGATTAGAACAATTACGTTGTTTGTTTTTCATCAATTTCATCTTTCATCAAAGCAGACCTCCTGCTTAGATCTCTGACCAAAGAGTGACTTCATATACTCTGTAGAAAAGAGAGGACAAAGCCCTATATTGTAAAATATTACTTTTCTATCCATTTATACTACCAGAGCAATAAATTAAATAAGATTGTACTGGGCAGACAAACCAGCTATTACATAAAATGAGTAAACTTTGGAAGGGACATGAAAGGCTAACTTGTGAATTGGAAAAAAAAAAAGTATAAAGAAAGACTTTATGAAGTTTTGATTAAAGCTGAATAATTATGCAGCATTACATGAAGGTTTTAGGATGATGTTATGGAAATACTTTGCCTATTATATGATAATGTCTCACAAAAATGTTACCAAATCACCTAATACTTCTTTCTGCTAACAGCCATTACTCTTTGTTTTACTTTACCTAACATGTGGTGAATTGGTATTTGTGGAAAATAAGGGGTAAAAGCATGGAAGACATTGAACAATTAGGTAGGATCAAAGTAGGGTAGGAAACTAAGAATAAGCATACCTCATTTTATTGTGATTCACTTTATTGCAGTCCGTAGATATTGCATTTTTTACAAATTGAAGTTTTGTGACAATCTTGTGTTGTCAGATAATGGTAAGCCTTTTTCAAGCAATCGAGTATTTTTTATTAAGGTATGTACCTTGTTCTTTAGACATAATTCTATTGCACACTTAATAGACCACAGTATGGTATAAACATAGCATTTATATGCACTGGGAAACCCACAAATTAGTGTGACTTGCTTTATTGCCATATTAACTTTACTGCAGTGGTCTGGAACCAAACTCACAAAATGTCCACAGTGTGCCTATAATTATCCAGTGAGTATGATTGTACTACATATTTGGTGGCTTAGTGTACAAACATTTATGAGCTGAGAATTTTCAGGAGACAGCCAAATAGACAATCTAAATGGTGATATATAAAATTGTATAAGACCCTTCCTTCATGTTGGTTTAATAGCTTGATCTCAGCACATAGCTTTCATAAACCAGAGTATGTAATTTCAATAATAAGCAGTTAAGCAAAGACAAACATGGCTGAAATGAATGATGAACCCTAAGCATTTACTCAACTTTTTGTTAGTTTGTTTTTATTCTTTAATACCCATACTGTGTTCATAGTATCCTAAGTGTTTGTGGTTGTTAGAGTAAAATGAGTTAGAAAATTTTCATGAGGAAAAAAATAGTATCTATTAAAAAAAAAAAAAAAACACCCAGGGCACCTTTCCTGTGTTTGTTTTCTGCCCTTCCCTCACTGTTGTAAGCATTTCCATTAACACCCACCACACACTCCACAGGCAGCCATCTGTGTTTCTGTCTTTAAGAAGTTTTATCCTACAAGTCTTTCCTCATGACACTGCTGCCTATTACATAAATCACAGAGACATTCAACCCCTTGGAATGGAATCAGAAACCCACAAAGCTGACTGCTGTCAGGACTCATAAGGAGTGCAATTAATAAATTTATTATTTAGGAGTGGAGTTGTTTCCATTCCAAAAATTCATGCAAAATTGGAGTGTTAGCCACAGAGTGCATATCAAAGTAACTAAGCTAAAAGTCTTTTCATCTTCAAGTTCACCCATTTGACAGTCATTATGTTTTCTGCTTCATCTCTGCTTCTGTAAGCTCTGCTAGTGTCAGAACACATAATTCACTCATTCAATCAACAAAGATTCACTTAGTGCCAGTTTTTGTGTGTGATGAACAAGAGAAATCCCTGCCATCATGTAGCATATGATCTAGACTTTAAAATTCATTTCTGTCCTCGAAACCACAAACATAGCAGCATTTATAAAATTGAAAAAATATATAAATAATAATGATATTAAAGAGAAATAAAAACTTAAAAGTTAAAGACAGCAAAACTGGCATGCCTACTAGCAGAAAAACAATATGATATAGTTAAATATCAGCTAAAGAAAAGTTTCATAAAGTTGGGGGGGTACAGTGTTGTCATCAAGATGTCAACATAGGTTGTACCTGACTTCAGTTCCTCTCACAAGTAGACCAACTAACAACTACCCATAGATAAGACACCATTGTGAAAGTCCCAGAATGCAGGGTTAAGGCTAAAGAAATGCCCTAGGCAGTAGAGAACAAAAAGGACCACATTAGAAGCGTAAGAGGAATAGTTCCAGTTTTACCATATTGTCCCTAGAGTGCCCACCTAGGCCTACAGTTTCCTCAATGGGAAAAAGAGAACCCAAAGTAGACAGAGCACCCTCAGAGCCTAACTCTAGTACTGCCCAGCCATAGAACAGAGTTTACAGCCCTACGCAGCAGCAAAGCTCTGCAAATGGTCCTCCCAGAATGGCTGAACACAGCCTAAAGGCCCACTAGTAGCAGAGACCAGACTACAGCCCGCCTGATAGCTGAACACACCCTGCAACTCACCTAGGCGAGGAGTCCAGCCATTGACCTTGCCCAACTACAGAGCATTGTCTGTGGCCCAACCTATCCAGAGAGCCTGGACAGTGATCCCACCCAACTACAGAGCACAGTCCCTAGCCCCACCCAACTGTGAAGTATAGATGGAGGCCCTACCTGATAGTTGAGCCAAACCAGCAATGCCACTCAACAGTGGAGGACAGCCAATAGTTTATCTGATGACAAAGCCCAGCCTGCAACTCATCCTGATGCTGACATAGAGCCTGCTGGCCCAACTGGTTGCAAACCATAGCCTGAAAACCCATCTGAGCATAAAACACAGCTTACAGCCCTAACTGAATACTGAATTCAGCCAACTGAATCATCCAATCAGGGAGCACAACTTGAGGCTTCACCCAACTGGTTGCAATAACAGAGCCATATCCCTGCTTTATCATGGAATCCAACCAGTGGCACCACCCTTCAAGAGAACACAGTTTGAGATTCAACCCAACCAGAGGTGATTTCAGAGCCCAGGGAGTTGCCTCATGTGACTGCAGAACACAGCCAGTAGTCCCACATGAGCAGTGAGCCCATTCATTGGCCCTACTTGAACACAAAGCCCAGTCAAGGTAACTCCCTCAAACCTCAGAGCACAGGCAGTGGCTGTGCCCATATAGAGAGCACAATAGAAAGACCCACTTGCCATGAATGCTTTCTGCTGATCTATCCAGTATCATCCAATGATCTGACTGGAGAAGGTCTTTCACTGCTAAAACAAACCTATAAAATCTGGAAGAGGAGACCTCATACTCAACTACACAGATACCAATGAAGTGCTACAAAGATCATGAAGAATCAGGCAAACATAACATTTCCAAAGGAAACTATTAAAGCTACAATAACTGATAATACAGAAATGAAGATCTGTGATCTAGCTGATGAATAATTTAGAATAATCCTCTTAAAAGCTCAGCAAAATATAAGAACAAAGGCTAACAACTAAACAAAATTAGAAAATCAATGCTTGAAAAAGAAAAGTTCACTAAAAATAAAGAAATTATATTATAAAAAGAAATGTTAGAGCTGAGGAACATAATAACCGAACTAAAGAATTCAATGAAGAACTTCAACAGTAGACTTTAACAAGCAGAAGAAAGAATCAGTGAACTTGAAGACAAATTATTTGAGATTTTTCAGTCAGAGGAGCAAAAGGGAAAAAGAATAACAACAAAAAAGTACAGAAAGCCTAAAGGGTTTACAGAAACCATCATAAGAAATTATATGTACATTACGGAAATCCCAGAAGGAGAAGATAAAAAGAAATTCAGGCGTCCATTGAGGCTCAAAAGATTGAACTCAAAAAGGGCTACACCCAGACACATTATAATTGAATTGTCAAAGTAAAACATAAAGAAAGAATTTTGAAAGCAGCAAGAGAAGATACTCTTCACATATAAGGGAGCCCCCAAAAGACTATCAGTGGCTTTCACAGCAGAAATTTTGCAGGAGAGGAGAGAATGGAATGAAAAATTCAAAATATTAAAGAAAATTGTCAATCATGAATACTACACATAATAGAGCTATTTTTAAGAAAAAAAGAAAGATAAATACTTTTCCAAATAATTAAAAGCTGAGAGAGTTAAAAAGGAAACAAATGAACTTATTTACAAAACAGAGACAGACTCACAGACGTAGAAAACAAACTACGGTTACCAGGGATAAAATAGGTAGGGAGGGATAAATTGGGAGTTTGGGATTTTTACATACTAACTACTATATACAAAACAGATGAACAGCAAGACCCTACTCTATGGCACAGGGAACTATATTCAATACCTTGTAATGGCCTATAATGAAAAAGAATATGAGAAGTCATATATATTAATCACTAGGCTATATACCAAAAATTAACACAACATTGTAAATCAATTATACTTCACTTAAAAAAACAAAAACAAAACAAAACAAAACAAAACAAACAGAGAGTTTATCAACACTAGACCTGCCTTACAAGAAAAGCTAAAGGGAATTCTACAAGCTGAAATGAAAGGGTGATGACATGGTAAAATATATGAATATATAAAATAGATCATTAAAAGTAAATATAGTCAACATCAAATTTCACTACTATTGTAATGGTGGTATGTAAATAATTTATAGCTCACTTTAAAAGTTAAAAATAAACCTGTTAAAATAACTGTAACTAGAATAATTTTTTACTGGTTACACAAAAATATCAAAATTGTAACATCAGTAACCTTATGTAATGGGGGAAGAAGTATAAAGTTTCTGCATACTATGGAAATTAAGTTATTATCAGCTTAAAATAGGATGTTACAACTATACAATATTTTATGTTAGCCTCATGGTAACCACAAAAAAAAAAATATGAAGTAAATACTCAAAAGATTTTGATAAAGGAGTCAGAGTATACTGCCACAATGTCATTCTATCACAAACAAAAACAGAGAGGAAATAAGAAAAAAAGGATCTACAAAACAGTCAGAAAACAATTACAGGAAAGATAATCCTAAATCCTCTCCTATCAATAATTACTTTAAAGCTAAATGGATTAAATTATCCTGTCAAAAGACAAAGATTAGCTGAATGGATAAAAAACCAAGATCTAGCATTTGTTACATACAAGAGACTCACTGTAGATTTGAGAACACACACAGGCAGAGAGTAAAAGGATAGAGAAAGATATTTCAAGCAAATGATTACCAAAACAGGCAGGGTTAGTAAGACTCATATTACATAAAATAAATTTGCTGCTAAAAGGGTCATGAGACAAACAAGGTCACTGGATAATAATAAAGTGGTCATCAAAAAAAAAAAAAGTGGTCATCAATTTGTCAAGATATGTAATAATTGTAAATATTTATGTACCCAATGCCAGAGCACATAAATATATAAAACAAATTTTAAGAAAATTAAAAGGAGAAATAAACAGCAATACACTAATAGTGGGGGAATTTATTACCCCATTCTCAATAATACATAGATTACCCAGACAGAGAAATGATAAACAGCAGATTTGAACAACAATAAACCAAATGAACCTAACAGATTTACACAGAGCATCCCATCCAACAGCAATGAACTTCTCAAGCTCACATAAAACATTTTCTAGGATAGATCACATGTTAGGCCACACACACTAAAAAAAAAAAAAAAAAAAAAAAAAAAAAAACCAAAACTCAAAAAATTCAAGATGATAGAAAGTATACCAAGAATCATTTCCAGCCACAATGTTATGAAACTAGAAATCAATGACAGGATGAATTCTGAAAATTTTAGAAATACATGGAAATACATAACACATTCTTGAACAACCAATGGATCAAAAAAAAAAATCAAAATGGAAACAAAGAAATATATTTAGACAAGCAAGAATAGAAACAAGATATACCAAAACTTAAGGGAGGTAGCAAAAGCAGTTCTAGAAAGAAAGTTTGTAACTATAAATGCATACATCAAAAAGCAAGACCTCAGGTAAACAATCTAATATTACACATCAACAAACTAGGGAGGAGGGTATAGCTCAAGTGGTAAGAGTGTGTGCTTAGCACGCATGAGGTCCTGGATTCAATCCCCAGTACCTCCTCTAAGAATCAATCAATGAATCAATCAGTCAAGAAAGAAACAAAGAAAGAAAGGAAGGAAGGGAGGAAGGAAGGAAGGAAGGGAGAAAGAAAGAAAGAAAACAAACTAGAAAAAGGAGAACTAAGCCCAAAGTTAGCAGAAGAATGGAAAAGAAAGATTAGAGCAAAAATAAATGAACTAGAGAAAAGGAGAGCAATACAAAAATTAACAAAACTAAGAGATGGTTTTTGAAAGCTAAATAAAATTGACAGACCTTTATCTAGACTAACTCAGAAAAACATGAAAGGACTCAAATAAAATCAGAAATGGAAGGGGAGACATTACAACAAATAGCACAGAGACACAAAGGATCAAAAAAGACTATTATTAGCAACTACATCAACATTGGACAAAGTATAAGAAATCAACAAATTCCTAGACACACTAAACATATAAAGACTGACTCATTTTCAAAAATTGAAAATCTGAACAGATCAATAATGAGTAAGGATTAAATCAGTAATCAAAAACCTTCCAACAAAGAAAAATCCAGGACTAGATAGTTTCTACAGCAAATCTACCAAAGATTTAAAGAAAAAATAATAGCATTACTTCTCAATCTCTTCCAAAAAATTGAAGAGGAGGGAACACTCTCAAACTCACTTTACAAGGCATGAATTATCATATTACTCAAACTAGATGAGGATATTGTAATAAAAGAAAACTACAGGATAATATCCCTGGTGAATATAAAATGCAAAAATTCTCAAAAAAAGAAATACTAGTAAACTGAATTCAGCAGCACATTACAATATCATACAAAACGATCAAGTGGAATATATCTCTGGAATACAAGGTTGGTTCAATATACACAAATCAAAAATTATAATAAATCACATTAACAGAATAAAAGGTATAAATCATATAATCATTTCAATAGATTCAGAAAAAAGTATTTGAAAAATTCAACATCCTTTGATGATAAAAACACTCAACAAATTGAGTATAGAAGGAATGTGCCATGAAGGCCATATATGGCAGGTCCACAGCTAAAATACTCAATGGAAAAAGGTTGAGAGCTTTTTCTCTAAGATCAGTAACAAGATAAGGGTGCCTACTTTCCCTACTCCTATTCCATGTAACACTGAACATCTTAGTCAGAGAAATCAGGCAAAAAAGAAAATAAAAGCCACTTAGATAAAAAAGTCAGGAGTATAATTGCCTTAATTTGCAGGTGACATAATCTTATATGTATACAATTTTAAAGATTTTACTAAAAAACTATGAAAACTAATAAACAAATCCAGGAAAGGTAAAGGCTAAAAAAAATCACCATATAAAAATCATAAATATTTGTATAATCTAATAATGAATTTTCTGAAAAATAAAGCAAACAATCTAATTAATAACATAAAAAACAATAAAATACTTAAGGAATAAATTCATCCAAGGATGTAAAAGATTTGTATACTGAAAATTATGACATTGATTAAAAAAATTGAAGAAGAACATAGATAAACAGAAAGATTATCTATGGTCAAGAATTTTAAGAATTGATATTGTTTAAATGTTCATATTACCAAAAGCCATTTGCAGATTCAGTATCAAAATTCCAATGTTACTTTTCACAGAAATATAAAAATGAATCCTAAAATTTGTATAGAACCACAAAATATCCCAAATAGACAAAGCAATTTTGAGAAAGAAGAACAAATCTGAGGTGCCACAATTCCTGATTTGAAACTATAATACAAAAATATAGTATACAAAATAGTATGGTACTGTCATAAAAAAAGACACACAGACCAATGGAAAAGAATCAAATGTCCAGAGTTAAACTCTTGCATATACACTCAAACAATATTTGACAAGGAAACCAGAATACTCAATGAGAAAAATACAGTCTCTTTAATAAATAATGTTTAATACATTGAATATCAACATGCAAAAGAATAAAACTGTCCTAGTCATACAAATTAACTTGAAATAGATTAGAGACTTAAATACAAAACCTGAAAATCCAGAACTCCTATGAGTAAACATATGGAAAAAGCTCCTTGACATTTGACTTGGCAATATGTCTTTGGATATTGCAACAAAAGCAGAAATAAATATGTGGGGCTACATTCAAACTAAAACCTTCTGCACATTAAAATAAGTGGTGAATAGAATGAAGAGACAATCTACAGAATGGAAGAAGATATTTGAAACTCTTATATCTGATAAGGGGTGATAACTTATATGGAACTCTACAATTCAACAGCAAGAAGACAAATAATACAATTTGGAAAACAGGTACAGAATCTGAATAGATATTCTTCCAGTGAAGACCTACAGATGCTCAACAGGTTCAGGGAAAGTTGTTCAGCATCAATAATCATTAGAGAACAGTAAATCAAACCCACAATGAGGTATCACCTCATATCTGTTAGAGAAGCTACTATCAAAAAGTTAAGAAATAGCAAGTGTTGATAAAGATGTGGAGAAATGAGTATCCTTGTGCACTGTGGTAGGAATATAAATTTGGTTAGGCTTTATGGAAAACAGTATGGAGAATCTTCAAAAAATTAAAAATAGAACTATTGTATGATCCAGTAATCTCACTTCTGGATATATATCTGAAGGAAATAAAATCACTATCTTAGAGAGATACCTGCACTCCCATGCTCATTGCAGCATTATTTACTACAACCAAGATATGGAAACAACCTGTGTGTTCATTGACAGATGAATGAATAAAGAAAAGAGTATATACAAAGTACACACACAGAGAGAGAAATATTATTCAGCCATTAAAAAAAAAGGAATCCTGTCATTTGCAACAACATGGATGGACCTTGAAGGCATTATACTAAGTAAAATAAGTCAGAGAAAAGCTATATGATATCAGTTATATGTGAAGTCTAAAAAAAATTGAAAAGTCAATCTCATAGAAACAGTAAATTAGTGGTTGCCAGGAGTTGGGGTGGGTGCAGGTGGTCCAAGGTAACAAACTTACAGTTATAATACGAGTAAGTTTTGGGGGCCTAATACAAAGCATGGTGACTGCAGTTAAAAATACTGTATTATATACTTGAAAGTTGCTAACAGAGTAAATATTAAAAGTTTTTACCATAAAAAAGGAGTTCCTATATGAGGTGACAGATGTGTTAACTAACCTTATTATATGTTAGTTCAAAATATATATGTATATCCAATCATCACATTGTACATCTTAAACTTACACATTAATGTCAATTGTCTCTCAATAAAGCTGGAGCTTTTTTTCCTAGAATTAATCTGTTTTTTCAAAAAAAGGAAGTAAAAAAGTAGAAACTGTAACTAACCATGAAATAATAGAATATAAAATCCATTTTAGTTACATATACTGTGACCAAAATATTACTTAGTTTAGATCGAAGCAATATTTATGAAGCATGGAAGATAGACTATAAAAAATGCTGAAAGAACTTGTTTTTAAGATTTAAACTTAAAGTCTTCCTCTAAAATAGTAAATTGTCCATCTGGTTTTTCAAAGATAAATGTATTAACTGCATGAACTTATTTTATACAATTCTATAGTCTAATTTCATAAGAAAGTGACATACAAATTTGAAATAAGACAGACTTGTTTAAGCTTCTTTACATTCAACAGTGAAGGATACTGCTCTGTAAATAAATACAAGAAAAATCAGATAGGATATTCATTATACCCATTATTATTCATAAGGAGGTTTATATTGGATTATGGAAAGTACATTCTTAGAGTAGACTAGAATGAAACATATTTGGTAAATATGTGCCTATGAATAGTCAACACAGTACCTTGTAATATAAATTAATAATATTATTTTGAAAATTTAATCACTTTTTTAAGAATTATTAGTTATAAGTATGAAAATAGCTACCATTTTAGCCTCAGGTACGAATCTATCATGTTCCATCGTTTATCAAACTCACACAACAACTCTGTAAGTATTATCATCACTACTTCATGGGTGAGAAAACTGAGGCTAACAATATTTAGAAAACTAGCTTATGATTACATGGCTAGTAAAAACATCACACAAAATAGGCTTTATGATTTCAGAACTGTACCATTTCCACTACACATTCTAATATTTTGTAAATCCTTGGCTTGTTTTCATTTAATTGTTTAATTATATTCATGTGTTGATGGCTTAAAACTTCATTTATTGGAAGCTTGGAAAATTCATTTAACCAAGAGTTCCACAAGAATTAAAAGTGACACATTTAATGTAGACATTATATCACTAGTTGATAGAAACAACTGTACCCCACCCCGGTGAGATAACAACCAGAACATTTTTCTAAGTTTTAGGCACTCAGTTTTAAAAAGAATTTTGGTAAAATGGAAGTATCTAGATAAAAGTGACTAGATTTCCAGGTCAGGTCTCTCTAAGAAAATGTTAGAAAGCTCAGGAAACAAATGAAGGCTTGACCACTGAGGTTTGATACAATGGTTCTTCAAACTACTTGGCAGAGTATAGAAAACCCTATGTAAGCTGACCTCAGCTAAGCTTTTCCACCTCCAAGCATATAAAAATATATATATATATATATACATATGTTTTATATATGTGTATATATATATATATACATAAACTGAAAACTCATAAGACTGACACATCTTGAGAAATAGAACATAGCCAGCACCACAGAATTTATCTTTTGAATTACACCTTTCCACAACTCCCCAGTTTGTTACTAAATAATTAATTATAAATATTAAATACATATCAATTCCTGTATAATACAATTATATAAATATTCCAATATTATTTGGTTGTTATAAACAAAACTACTATAATCATCTTTATGCATCTCCTGGTGTAAAAATGCATTTAATTTTATGCTGTATTTCTAGGAGTGAACTAAAAGTTATGATTGTCATCAAGCTTTTAAAGTATTTCCAAACGTACCTAAAGTTCCTACCAGTAAATATGGACACTGCCCATTCTTTCACATTGTTGCCAGAGAGTTCTACTTTTGGCCAATATAGTGAATGTGGAGTGATATCTCATAGTCTCTTTTAATTTGTATTCCAGATTCACAATACAGATAAATAATTTTCATATACAAGGGGCCATTTGGATTACTCTTTCTGTAAATTACATATTCAAACCTTTTGACATTTTAGCATTGGGTTTCATGTATTTTTTTAATTGTAAGAGATCCTCATATTTTACAAATGTACTTTTAGTATTTTTAAGTCTACTCCATTTTAGTTTTATAACTGTTGCTTGTTTCAAACTTTTTGTATTTATTTTTATAGTTTGCTTTGGTTTTTGTTTTGTTTTGTCTTAAATTCAGCTGTCATATCTTTAAGTTATAGAATACCTACTTGGTCCATTAATAATTTTTTTCTGTGGCATCATTTTTAGTTTCCAGCTTTCCATTAAATATATTATACCTTACTTTCTTTTTTTTGAGCACAGTAAGCATAGTCCATTTTATAATTTGTATCTGATTACTTTAGTATCTTTATGCCATGTTTCTACTGGAACTTGCCAATAGTATCTTCTTTCCTTGTGTGTTTTTCCCTTTTGCTGTGTCAAAGACATAATATTTAAAACTTTTTGGGGGGGTGGGAATAATTATGACCTATAAGAGTGGGATCATCCTTTTGACAAAATTTCCTTTTGCATCTGAGACCCTGAAAGGCAATCATATTCCAAGTTCAATGCTTGACTTTCTCAGCCCTCATAGAAAACAAGCTAGGCTGGTTGTACTCTTTTACTTCTGCTTCCCCTTCTGCTTTGAGGGATCGCAACTTAAATTTGGGTTGTATCAAAAGTCCTCAGATTTGACTGATGCTGGGTTTTGAATTTGCTTCTCTAGCATCAAGTGTCTGTTACCCAGCTATTACAGCTGTTACACAGCTCAGTGTGTTTTCACTGTTTCAAATGCCCTTATAGCAAAAATTGGATTCTAGTGCATGTACCTCTAGGTTCTCATTATATTCCACATCTTGGCTCAGCAATTCTTCATTTATTTTCACAGTCATTCTGATATTTTTAACATTAAAAAATATTATTCCTGGATTTTTGGTTGTCTTTGGTAGGAGATTTGGTACTTAATGTTTAGATTGTTACTCCTGGAAGCAGCAGCAAATGAACATCAAAATATTGGCAGTATTTTTTTCATACCTCTATGGCTTTGTACTTCCTATAGCTGAGGCATTCTTTTCCTTAAATAGTGAGGCATACTCCTATTTACTCTTTAAATCACGACACAAAAATTGCTTAATTTAAGACATGCTCAGGGATTACTTTTCCTTACTCTTGTTACCAAGACTCCCACACAATCCAAGTAGACTGCACCTTATTTATACACTGTCATTCCCTATGTGTATCATTATCATCACAATCATGCAATATTATATCCTTTCATTAATAGTTGTTGCATGAGCATTTGTTTATGTGTTTGTCTTGTGGAATGTGATGTTCTTGAATTCAGGAACTATAAACTAAGCCCTACTTATCCTTTAGAGTATACATTAAGTATCAATTCCACAGGGAGTTTTTTCCTTTTCTCTCAAACCTTTGTTAGTTATTTTTTTTGATCCCAATTAGAACTTTCCTTATAATGGAAACTTTCCTTCTCTTTCTGGTTTACTTCATTTAGTATGACTATCTCCAGGTCCATTCACATTGCTGCAAATGACATTATTTTATTCTTTTTTATGGCTGAGTAGTATTCCATTGTATAAATATACCACAACTTTATCCAGTCTTCTGTTGATGGACATTTAGTAGCTTCAAAGTCTTGGCTATTATAAATAGTGTTTCTATGAATATTGGAGCTCATGTATCTTTTTGAATTAGTGTTTCCTTCAATATATACCCAGGAGTGGGACTGCTGAATCATATGGTAAGTCTACTTTTGGTTTTTTAATGAATCTCCATTCTGTTTTCCATAACAGCTGCACCAAATTACATTTCTACTGTAGGAAGTTTCCCTTTTCTCCACACCCTTTCCAGCATTTATCATTTGTGGACTTTTTAATGATGACCAACTGGTGTGAGGTGATACTTCTTTGTAGTGTGAGGTGTAGTGAGGTGTAGTGAGGTGACATCATATGATATCACTTATATATAGATTTTTTTAAAGGACACAAATCAACTTATTTACAAAACAGAGACAGACTCGAAACATAGAAAACAAGCTTATGGTTACCAGGGGAGAAAGGGAGTGGGAAAGGATAAATTGGGATTTTGGGATCTGGAGGTACTGACTACTATCTATAAAAGAGACAAAAAACAAGGTCCTACTGTATAGCACAGGGAACTATATTCAATACTTTGTAATGGCCTATAATGAAAAAGAATATGAAAAGGAATGTGTATGTGTGTGTGTGTGTATATATATATATATATATATATGTATATATACATGTGTGTATATATATATGAATCACTATGCTGTACACCAGAAATTAAACATTGTAAATGAACTATATTTCAATATAAATACAAATACAAATAAAAAAGAAATTTTCAGCCTGTATTGTGACTTCAGAGTCTTTACAATTTTTTTCCATTCCTATACTTTTTATTGAAGTATAGTTGATTTACAATGTTGTGTTAATTTCTGGTGTACAGTACAGTCATTCATACAATTTTTTTATGTTTGGAATAATCACCCATTCCTGAGCTATTGTATGGTTTCTTATGTAATATCATTCAGAAATCTGTTCAAAGCTGACTTCCTCAAAGAGCTCTTTTTTGACCATTCAGTTAAAAGATCTTTTCTCAATCACTGCTCCTCCTTTAATCTGCTTTATTTATTTCAAAATATGCATCACTTTATCGCACACACACACACACACACACACATACACACACACTGCAGATGTTTAGTTGGCTTCTCCCAGTAGTCTCCCATTTATCATCTGTCCCATGAAAATGATTCTCCACTAAGGCTGGGATTTAGTTTGTCTCATCTTTGATTTTATCCCCAATATCTAGAATAGTGCTCAACTCAGACCAGGCATGCAATAAATGTTTGCTATATGAGACTTCTACTAGATTCTTAACTTTATGAAGGCAAGGATTCTGCCTATCTGGTCCTTCTTTATCCTTGATGCCTATGATTTCATAGTCATTCATGTTACTGATGGTACAAATAATAGAAATAAAGGGTTAACACTTCAGAAAAATCATACGGATTGAGTATTATAAAACTTTCTAAAATTGGTGCTGCTCAGAAATTGAATGTTCACTGAAATTTTGATTTTTTAAAATTATATTAGAATTTGATTGAAATTGAGTGCCTGTACAGTGATAGAAAATTATAAAAATAATTATTCCTTAAAGTGAGAATTATACAGTCATCTCTGCTAGAAGCAAAATTTTTAAAGGTCAAACATCTAAAAGCTTAGAAGTGGAAGTGAGAGTGTGAATTGTGCTTCAATGCTCTTTTCTTTATATTTGGAAAACACAGCTTCATTCACACCTTTCCAGTTTTTCAACTCTTTTGACAAAGCCTTCAGAGGAACTGCTGCTGATGACAACCATATCAGCCTAAGAGGAGAAAGTTTATAAACAAAAATGATAACACACTTTTTCCAAATAAGAAGAATATGGTGAAATTAAACCAGATTCAAAAGAGAAAATGCACAAGTAAATACATTATGTAATAATGAATTATTTTAATAGTGACCTTACAGTTTTTCAGATAGTTCAGTATATGAAACATCACAGCAAATAAACAAAAGCAGACAACAAACAAAAAACTAGGGGGCAGAGAAGGGAAGTATATAATCTAAAAAGAGCACATGTTCACAGAAAACACGTATCTCTTCAAGTAATAGAAAAATACTGAATATATGATTCAGACTCTACCAGTGAAGTCATAAATGGGACCTTAATCGTAAATCCTTGTCTTTGGATCAAGCAGGTCATTGGGTGCTGCATAGGTTAAGAATGGCTGTGCCGGTCTTTTCTTTTTCCCTCTGGGATGGGTCATATATTCCATTGCTTCCCCTACACAGCTGCCTGATCCAAGGACTGATTCTGGTGACAGCCCCTGCCCTGACATACTTCTCAACATCACATATATTGATGACTGTAATCGCTCTTCCATTCCTCTGCAACTGTCACCATGTTAAAGTGTGGAGAAGTTGGCTCACTTTTGCTGGGAATTTGTAGAAATATGAAACATAGATGACCTTGCAAAGTGTTTTATTGTTTCTAAAGATGCATGCATTACAATGTATGCATATTTTAAGGAGTGATAATAGCACATTCTGATTTTAGGGTGAGCTGTAGGATGTGAGTACTGATTAAAGTACTGAGATTAGGCTCCAAAGCTCACCTTACCTTTCCTCCAGTGATTGGTAATTGTTTCCTCATTTCCCCCTCCTATGGGACCAGGAGCAACCTGAGTGTTAAAGCAAAAAGACAAACTGAGTTGCATATACCCTGTGAAACTCAAAATGATTACTCACTTCTGGCTTCCTAAGTCTACTCACTTCATTATTTATGTCAACGTCTCCCTGGAACCAAGATACCTGGAACCTCAATCAGGGCATTTCCCTGTCTTAATACAGGGAATCACTCAGTAGTCTGATCTCCACACCTCCCATAAGTTTTCTTAAATTCTTATGCTCATAATCCCAGATACGCTTTGTTTCCCAGCTCAGTTACACTAGGATTTCAAACTGAGAGGAGGTCTGAGTAATGCCACATTCAGTCATCTATTTTACAATTCCAAGTACTTGGAACTAGAGTATGATAGTAACATTTATTCCAATAAATCACCCTGCATTTATTAGCATCATGCAAGACATCAATAAAGATCATTCAAAATCATCCACATTTACAACTTACGGGATAAAACCCGTACCAGTGGGTCCTTCTGTGCTCTGGGTGGTCATATTGCTGGTGAAAACTAACAAGATCTGTTACAAGCTCATCCTCATGACCTCTAGGGAGCCTAACTAACACCTTGACTGGTGTTAGAAAGGAATGAAGCAGGGAGGGATAAAGACTAATTAAGAATTGGCTAGGTGAAAAAAAAATCACTGTTGCAAAGTAGATTTTTTAAAACAATGTTATGTGTTGGGAATAGTATTTTATAAATTGCGGTATAATCATTTATTGAGAGCTCACAATATAAATTATATTAGTCCTTGCATTCATCATCTTATTTAACTCCCACCACAATTCTGATCTAGAAACTATCATTCTTCCTGTTTTAGTGATGAGGATATTGAGACTTAGAAAGCTTTAATAACTTGTAAGTGCTGAAAAGAGCTTGAGCCAAGATGCTGACATCAGAGACTGAATACTTAAATAGAGCTACACACTGTATTGTATTTAAATGTATTGTGGAACTAAGTTTAAATAATATTTTGAACAAGTGAAAAGAAAACCAGATATTCCTATTGCTGCATCTTCCCGAAAGTGGAATTCTAGCTCATACTCTTCACGTAGTGCAACATTTTTCTGCTTGCAAGCCTTCAAAAATACTGGTTTTTAGAGGGATTTATTTAAAAAGCTGGAAAAAAAAATGAGCCAAAATAGATGTCTACACTTCTGAACATGTACTTAGCATACTAGTACAACTTTCCTGTTGAAAATGCAAGGAAGTTAAACTACCAATTTTTAAGGCAAGCAGAGAAAGAGAAGTTGTAAGTTTTAAGTATTATAAATACACTCTAGCTTAATTTAGAAATCCTAGTATCAAATTTTTATTAGTACTGTCAAGAATCAAAATCCTAGCATTTTCTCTAGACTTCAGCATTACTGAATTTTTCTTCTCAGTGATACACGTTGTTTGATTGTTCATACAGAAGGCGATGATATTCTAGTCACTGGCTGGTAGCACTTTCTTTTCACTTTTCAGTACATTCTATCTTTATACCCCGAAGAGGTATATATTTTAAAAGAATCTGAATTTATGACAAACTTTGAACAAACTTTCAACAGTAAGGAATATCATTGTAAGTCATCCCAATTACCCACTTAGGTGGTGATATAGTGTATTTTTCTATCGGTGCCAGATATGGTATGTGGGACTCGAAAAGGGATATTTTTCTAAGCTGCAGATTTCTCATCTGGAAAATGCTGATCATATTCTCACAATATAATAGACTCACAGCTTTTATATTTTTATGTATGAAAATTAATTTAATTGGCACAAGCAATGAAGTTAGAGAAACATGGGGGTCACGGGAAGCACCTTATTTATCATGACCATTATTAGAAATTAAGTGTATATATATAAATTTAACACGATTCTAACGTTTTGCCGTATTTTCTCAGTCGCCTTTACCATTTTCATGTTTGACATATTCAAATGTGCTTTTTCTACTAATAGCCAGTTACTATGTCTTTTTGTCAGAAGGCTGCCCTCATGAATTATTTACAATATTGAGATGATAAGAGAGATCCTTGAAGATGCTAAAAAATTGTCTTAACCACTTAGGGTTCTTAGACATCAGTAAGAGGAACAGCTCTGGCAAGTTAATCTGGGAGACGTCCACAGAATTCACAAATTAGCCGGGTATCATAGACTCAAAGGATAAGCTGAAGGACTAAGTTTGGAAAATGGGTAAGAACTATGAGGGGAAAAAAATCGTATCATTAAGCAAAAGAAATTGCTAGGTCCTCTCAACGGAGCCCTAGGCTTTGCCTGGCAGAGTCTCTGGTTTTTATCTGATTCTACACACGTTACATTGTTTATTGGGTCACCAATGACAAAATTACTTACAACCCTGTAGGCGAAGATGTTAAAATGTAGTGAATTGATGGTAATGCAGATGATTCCTGTTAATAATAATAGAAAATATAATTTCTGTAATCCAAAATTTCATGTGAACTAGTTTTAACGTCAAACTGGTTCTCTCATTCACTTACTTTTGAATAAAAATCCTTGGCTTGTGAGTATTTTATATTTGTGTGGTGATTATGTATTTAACTTTTGGAGAACAAAATATATTTTAGCATAACCAAAGAGAGAGGTTGTAACCATCACCAAGTTGATTCACAGGAACTAGCTTTGATAGCACGCTGCTGCTAATACTGTGGGGGGGGGGAATGGTAGGAAAAAATGTAGAATATTAGCCTTGTGTTTGATATATCTCCACTTTTTGCACTATCTAAAATAAACGTTAACTTGGACTGGAATTGGCATACATGGAGGAAAGTAAAATAGTACCTACACGTTAAAATAAGCTGATCTTTGAGGTGTTTTTGATTCATTATAGCTTAATTTTTCAATTGCCTTAGAGCAACATCAGTAGAACATGAAGTTCTGGGTTTGAAAAAAAAAAAAAAAAAAAGGATGAGGGGAGAATCATTAGGATTTACGATTTCTACCAGAGAGGATCACTGGCTTTGATTGTTAGCATGTGGAAATCTGCCAAAAAAGTAAGATGGAATTCTACTAATTTTTGTAGAAATCAAAACCCCCCTCCAACATAATTAAACAGTAACACCCAATAAGTAAAGTCTTAAAGCAATCCAGTGCCCCCAAGCCCCTCCCTATAGTAATGTGTCTGTGAAAATAGGGTCACCTCAAGGAAAGGCATCGTCTCTAAAATATATTTCAGCTCTAGGATTCGGGTATAAGAGAAAGAGAATCTCTCAGCTGTCAGAACTTGGGCTGCCGTATTTTCTAGTTAGTGAGCGAAGAGTTCAGTATAATTTGAAAATTACCATCACCCAGCAATTGATGAGAATTTCTAATGTTTCCCTTTCTGAATAAATATTGTAATATTTTTCCTGTGTTTCTTCCACAATCAGGTAAATTATCATCTATTTTATTAGTCACAGGATCACGAGGAAGTGCATTTTGTTCATATGGACGGAATGAAAATTCATGCTAATTTTACCTTGGTAGGATAATTTGAAATGGCATCATGTATGTTCTGAATATGTTCTTTTGTTGGGAAGAAGGGAGTGTAGAGATGTTGGCTGTCCAAAGAGAGACTGGCAGATGTTGATAGTGGCCAAGCCAATATCCATCACCCTTTTTCCTTAATATCAGGACCCATTGCAGATTGACAACAGGCAAGCTTAAAAAAACACCAAAATGTTTCCTTCCTCCTTTCTGGTTAGATTATAGCCATATAAGACAGTATTAATCAATAAAAAATATAATGCTCCAATCTCTCTCTTTTTGCCAGAAATGTGGGCTTAATATTTGAAACTCAGGCTGCCATTTTTTGCAACTGTGAGTAAAAAGTCATGAAAATCTCCAACATTAGATTTGACTTCTTTAAGCCTGTGAACTAACATGAGAAATTGTTCCCTCCATTCTTGTAAAATGAGAAAATATGGTTACCACTGTGGCAGTCTATGTTACATGCTGCAAAAGGTAAATCCTAACTAAAACACCTGCACTTGATTGTGATTGAGCCCTGAGTCCTGAGCTTTTCAGGCTTTCAGCTTCAAACAATACACCTTTGGTCTCCTGAAGGACAAGAGGAAGGATACTCTACCCCCTGCATAAGTTAAGGAAGAGAAATCTGTGCATTTAATTTGCACCACATGAAATTTATCAGGTAATCTCCTGACTCCCTCCACCCCAGATTACCTGATGAACTGTCCCCTCTCCTCTGTTCCAAACTTCTGGCTTTTGTGGGATTCTGTATCATATTATGATTTGTCTTATGTTTATCTCCTTCTTAAAAGCTAAGATTCTGTTCTTCCTCTGTTTAAAAATTCAATAATCACTGCATAGTTCAATTCCCATTTTCCTCAAGTGTGTTGATTCCTCTTACCCATTATTGTTTTCTCTCATGCTCTGTGTCCTTGTGAATTCATATTTTGTTTTTCCCCCATCCTGCACTGAGATTATGTTATCAGATCTAATAGTTACAAAGAAAAAGTTAAAATTCCTGCACAAACATCAGTGATTATTTAGCAAATCTTTAAAAACATTTAACAAATCCCCTAATGCATCTTGAGTTCTGCTTTGGTTCCTGTATCAATTTGAGTTCTACTTCTTCCCCTTTTTAAGTGACCAAATAATTTTCTTTAGCTCCAAAAGGCTAGTAAAGAATCCTCACAGTTTGACATTTTTCTAAAATTTAAATACTAATTCAATTGATGCATAGTTTGCATATTTGCTATAAAATATTTGAATAAAATGTGTTTCATTGTTATATTTATAGATTTATGACTAAAGCTGCATTTCTTGAAATCTTCAAAAATTTAAAATACAGTGATTCACTTCAAATGATTCCACCATAAATATTTCTGATGTCAAATCCAAACCTCAGATTCGGTTTGAATTTGAACTGAATTTTAATTTGGTTTGAATTTGTGAATTTAGTCACAGTGGTGGACAGTGTTGTGGACTTAACATCTTTTGTCTTTCATCTTAGAATCCCTCAGGCTTTGCCCACATGGATTTGCTCTGGCTGAACCTAAGCACTGCACAAAATTGCAGAGGAGTTACTATCCTCCAAAGATAGCTTTCAGTGAAGGGGATATACGAGCCACTGGTAAATGTGCCAGCTTCCAGATCTTCCTTGGGACAAGTCTGAGAGGTTCCCAGGAGATTCCAGTGGAAACAAGCCTTCATTGTCCACAGCAATTACATCAACCGTGTACCTTAACGATGAATGTGCTGCTTTGCCTCACTCTCCCCACTCTCTCACTCGGATAGTTCTCTGCCTTGGATAGTTGTCTAAATAAATTATCTCTACCCAAATCCCTGTCCTAGGCTTTGTTATTAGGGGAAACTGAACCAAAAAAGAGATCAATAACCTTATGTCAAAGTCTGAAGCTGCTCATAGGACCATTTCTGCCCAGATTCTCACAAAGGGACCCTTTAATTATCAGAAGGCTATGAGTAAGCTCCATATGGGAGGAGCAAAAGAAAAAAGAAAAAAAAATTATATTTGATTTTTACCCAGAGTTAATAACATTTATTAACTACAAAAATGTTAAGTTCATTAAAGCGTGGATCTGTGTGAGGCAATGTAACAATAAAAGAAATGCTCAGCCAGGTACCTAGGTGCATTATAGTTCATTGTTTAATCCAAAATTTTCCATGTATATGAACCTAAAGAACAGGATTTTAGAGTTTGGACAGACTAACAGAAAATAATTACCAAAATTCTTGTGTTTATATTTCTAGCTGTGTTATGAAAATCAAAATGCAATTGCTGGTTTGATATAGTAAAAATAATAATGCTTGTGGACTCTTAAGAGTATAATAAATTTTCAAATTGTACTGGAGAGCATTTAAGAAACATATAATTAATTGATTCTCAAATCCTTAAAGAACTAGGATCGGGTGGTGGCATGTACTGAATCAGCGGCACCATAATACAGCATTTTATGTGTTTGGCTAATGACTATTTCCATGAGTGTTTGCTAGCTAGTCAGCCAGTACTGAGAGATGTTAGGTAGAGAAATTACTCACAGTCGTGTTTAGTAAAATGAGAAAGAATTGTCAAATGACACTAATAATAATGATCCTATAGCAGGCTAAATAATTCAATGATGATTACAGGTATTAATCTACCTTTCTTTTCTGATTATGAATCTTCTTTTATCATGATGGGGGTAGCAGATTGTCTGCAATGGATTGTGAAAACCCAGCAGTGACTTTGGCAGTGAAGTTCTCCCATCAATTTTGATAGATTAAAATAATGATAGTTGGTCTTGAGCAAATATGTCAATTTCTTTCTTTCTGTGGTGTCATTAAAGGAAAAAAGATGCGATAGTAAATGTGTGCTGTTATTCCGCAGAGGAGAAACAGTCATACTGTCAACAGGAGGCAGTTAACAACGTAGTGTAGTTAACTACCTTCCGCTACTAGCATTGGAAGTAAAATCCCAGTATTTCACATAACCCTGCTTTTTTGATGGAAAAGAAACAATGATATCACTTACATTTGAGGGTCCTGCTATTATGTAGCTATTTTGAACATGTCTATTGTAATATATTTCTTTTTTTAGACTGCATAACAATTCACTCAGAGATCAATTTGGATTACAAATTATTTTTGTCTGGGTTTATAATTTAAAATAGCTGAAAGATGAAAAATATTTTGTACTACAACATAATACAGTGATCAAAATACTCACCATAATATTGACTCCTAATGTACAGAAATAAATTTTAAAATGTAGTTATCATTCAGTATAGGTTCAGTTGGCCATTCTTTAAAAATTATTACATCTCTCTAGTGCGAAATGTGAGTTTGACAATCTTGTCCAGTTCATTATATCAGACCACCTGTACATTTTTATCACCATATTAATAGCATAGCACATCATGTAGTTAAGACATTTTAAAATAGAACTATAATGTATACATTTCAAAAGCACAGGCACACCTAAAACCATGATGTCAAAAAGATGAACGTCTGTGATGCAGTAGAGATTCAACAAATAAACAGTAGTATCCAGAGCTTTGAGTGAGGTCTATGAATATTGTATAAGGCTAGGCCAAAGTGTGGTTCTAATATGAATAACCTGTTCTTAAATTAGAATTATAGTGAGTACAAAGTCAATCCAAATGGTGGATGGATTTTAGCTATCCTGATTCAGTGACCAAATTGGGATAATTTTAGTTTAATCAGATCTTGATTTCTAAATATTTTACATTAGAGAGATACCCACATGCACATTTCAAATAAGGTTTTTTTTTTTTTTTTTTAAGATATAACTCCTTTGGCACAAGTTTTCAAGACATTAGTTGGCTTTGTAGACTGTTTAGGACATGTGCTATTCTAAATGTTTCATACCAAAAATATGTAAGCCAGACCAAAGCTACATACACATATCTAACCAGATAACAATTTTTATGGAGTTATTTTATGCCATCATCACATGCTGTTTCAAAAGTTGCTGATTATTTAAAATATATCTTCTTTTCCCCCCTTGACTACATACTACTTAGAGAAGACTTAAAGAATCTTTTACTTTGATGATAATTGTCATTAAATACAGACTTCAGGATATATTTCCTATACTTTAATCTTATCCCTGGATGGTGCAAAAAATAAACTAAGATTAAAAATGAATGTAAAAGATCCTTATTTCAATAAAGAAAAGGGTGTTTTAAGATTGTGTCTTCAGGTGACTATAATACTCACTAATTTTGTAAAGACATTTAAAGATTTTAAAAACTGCAGATACTGGGGGAAATTACTCTTCCAGAACACTTTTTGATGCATTTAATACTCATTTTGTTCTGTTTATTCCTTCCTTATCAGACATAGAGAAAGACACTGAGCCTTAATAGAACTTAAGAGAAACTAGAGTGGTTTGATGAATTGTCAAATGGGAGGCAGCTAAACTAATCAGTAGTTGTGCCAGATACTGTTTCATCTTCTTTATTAGTTTACCTCAGTCATTTTCTTGCCAGGATCAATTTACCTTGTCCTAGGTTCAAATAAAGATCAAGATTGTTTTCTACTTTGTGAGAATAAATAGAACTGGGTTAAATTAATCAGCTAATCAATATAAGTAAAGTCATTAAATAGTTAATGAATTATTAATTAAAAAACAAAACAAACAAACAAGCCCTACCACTATCAAGCTAAAAATGTGTTACTTAGGACACTGGTCTTCAGACAGCTAGGCATAGCACTGAGGGCTACACCAAAATTTTCTAAATTTAAAAGTGCGCTAATAGTCTTAAAAAAATCACAGCATACATAGCTTACATCCATATGTACTATGTGCTAACCCTCCTTTTCTACTTCCTCTTTTGTAAAAGGACTTCTCCCGCTTTATAAATCAAGGGCATTCTCACAACATCAGTCTGATTATGGAATGTTACTCCATGTATAAAAACTTCCAGGGAATCAAACAAAAGTGCAACAGGGAATACTGTTTTTCAAAGAGGACTCTTTTATCGTTAAACAAGGCTCAGTAGACCACTGTGGGACTTCTCTATATATGCATGGCATTAAAGTGGGGTATTTTGCCTCGTCAATACATTGTTAAATTTGATTTTGTACAGAAAATGGGCAATGGGAGATTATAAACTACCCATTTAATTAATATTTCCAAGTACTATATATCCTTATGAGAGAATGTTGTGAGAATAAAGAAAAGAAAGCACTAATTTAAAAAAAAATCAAGAGCTATTTTTCCACAAATTTAAGCATGAAGTAGCTAATCGTTTCTCAGTTATAACTGTTAAAACAGAAAATACCTTCAAACAGCAAAAGAAATTTGTTAGTGGCACTGACTCAATTAAATGTAACTGAATGTTTCAAAACTATCATATTTTTTAGTGTTGTACTGGATACAATTCAAGGCTAAAGACTTTATACACTTTCTTTTATATGTAGTATATTCATTATTTACAAAGGTATTTCCAAATTTTTTGCACAAATCATGAAATGTTTATTCTAACTACAATTTATTTTCATAATATTTTGTTTCTATGTGTTTAATATATTTTAACTTCTAATAACAAAAGTATAAAATCAAATACTACTTGCTAAAGCTACTCATTTTAAATAATATAGACCTTCATCTTCCACTAACTACACAGAAAGAATTTTATCATGATCTCTAATGGCATTAATAGTTATAAGTAAATATTTATATGTGATCTTTAAATATTTTTAAAGCAGAATACCAGATTTCAACACACTCATGCCTATTGAAATAATAACATGTCTTGTATCCTAATTCTTATTTCATAAATATCTTACAATTTCAGCTACTATTTTTTTTTGAAAATTTAGTATTAAGAAACAGCATTTATTCATGTTATTAAAACTTATTACTGTGTTAGAACCATGTTTGTCATGATATAAGTGCTATTAGTAATACAGCTTATAAAACATAATCTGGAATGTATTTTTCATTATATTTATAATATTTTATGCCATGCATATAGTTTCATCTACTTCACAAATGAAGTAACTTTTTGTTTGACAGAAAGTAAATCTGATTTTTTCCAACTAGTATAAGATTGATCATGCTTTTGCTAAGGTGGTAATATGGTAGGCATATTTACTCCATAAAGCGGATGAGATAAAAATATACATATGATATTTTGACAAAAATATGTAAAATCCAAGGAATATAAAAATATTTTCCCTAAAAATATAGTCTTGACACAGACGTATGGAAATTAACTTTTAAAAAGTATATCCACAACTTTTATGATCAAATTGGGCAAATATGTTCCCATGGACTGAAACAAAAATTACAGGCATAATTATTATTCTTGCTAGGAATTTCATGATTTAAAATTAACTAAGTCCATAATTCTACTGAGCAGATGCAAATCCTTTTGTAGATAAATTGATTTTTAATTATCTATATTTAATAAAGAAGGAAAAACTAATAGAGATTTCAGTTTTTATGCCATTTTTAATATATCACTATTTTTGTCTGAATTATAACTTGGGAGTTTAAGGAATCCAGCAATTTTTTTTTTCCAACAAGCCCAACCTCCTTATTAAAATGAAATTCAGTAGTAGAATTGATTACAAATCCCCATCTCATTTTAACAAAATAGTAATAAACTGTGGACTTTAAAAAATTGCCTCACTAATCTCATTAAAAGATTATTCCAATAAATTGTACTTATTGCCTAATTATTATCAGTAGTATACTTTGTGTTCATTATATGGTTTATAATATCAATAATTTAATATAAATGATTTTTGTTTTTACTATTTATAGCTTTATTTCATTTATTTATAATGATAAGATTGTTGAAAATATCAACATACATGCCTATTTTCATTGTAAAACTGTAACTCATTAATAAAAGTCTTCTTACACAGAAATATATTAAACTAGACAAAAATTCCATGGCATATGTAAAAAGGAAATACATGCTCAAAAAAGATAAGGAATCATACAAAACTGTCTACTGTTAAAGAAGAGTGTTTGCATATATTTTAAGTGGATAATGTTGTATGTCAAATCACTGTAGTAAAAGAATGGTTTAATTGTTTTGTTTTTAAATGTCAATACTGACAACACTCTGAAAACTATGTCCTTTGAAACAAATATTGACATTCTGTCCTATGCCAGGCACTGGACTGTGAGCAAGTCATAGCAACATTCAAGAAAAAATGCCTACTTGAAAGATTACATTATGCTCTTGTAGGAGATAGGGTAAACATTTATAAGACTATGGATTAAATATAATAATAGAGTTATATAAAGGCACTATCACAGAAGGGAAGAAGGGAGGAATTACACTGCCATCAATGGTTAGTGCAATATCATTGCTCTAGTGAATTTTTTATTTAATTACGGTCATATATGGTATTTCATTTGTACAGTATGTCATGTAATGATTAATATAATGAGGTAGTACTGAATGACTTTACATGATATTTGCTAACTTGGTAATATATGTGTATCTGGGATTCTGGTAACATTTTAAACATTATTCTAAGCGTGCATACATTTACTTAATGAACTGATATTTACCTGAAGAATATGATACATGAATTATATAATGTAAATAACTGAAATACATAACATTTGTAGGAAAATTATTATGTTCGATATATTTATATCATTTCTTGTAGGCTATTCCCCAATGGTGTGAAATTCTGTATCACTTTTTTCAAAGGAATCTCCTCGCTCTGTACGCTGTCTTTTCCCCTTCTCAGGGGCTGCAAAGTGTCATCTTGGTGGTGAGACAGTTTTAATCATGTAAATGACAAACATACCCTAGAGGTTAACAGGGCACATTAGATATAATCTGGGTGCAAGATTATCTTATATGGTAGAACCACTTACTTGTCCTGGAATTCTGAGTTCTTTCTACACTACAACGAAGAAATAAATTTCTGTATCGTTTGAGCCACTGCATTTTCGTTTTCTTCTTTACAATAACATAATCTGTGACAGATTTCTTTCAGTTTATTGATATAAGGAGACAAGCAAGTCTGTTGTCGGTCGAAAGATCAGGAGAATGCTTTAATTTGGAATAAATGGAGAAAGTTCAGATTACTCAATGTGGAGAATACACTAAGACGACCCCTTGCATGCTGCATTGCAAAATTCAGCTTTGTGCCTCAGAAGAATCACATATTGCTTCTGTTTTTGAAAGCTTATTTTTGAGACAGTGTACAAAAGGAAGATGGCATGTTTATAAACTTTTTAGGAATAAAGTTACAGAGGCATTTCTCTAAGAGATACAACTTTTGTCATCACTCTTTTACTGAGAATTTCTACATCATCAAAGCCCCATCATTCTGGTGATTTATGATACTAATAAAGCATCATGATGACCATGATGATGTATATGTGAGTCATAATATATCACCACAATGGTATCTCTGAAATGATTTATCAGGATAGTACATCACTATGGTGACGTTGCTTGGATGTTGAACTACCAGCAAGAAGACATCCCTCAGACGTAAAATCCTTATTTTAATAATAAGTGTTTTATTTTTCATGAATTTATTTTTATGAGAAGTGAACTGTTATGTCAGGTTGGTGAAAAAAACAATACATTCAAAATATTAACTCTGTGGTTTTTACTACCATGGAAAAGGTACTGTTATATAAAGAAAGGTTTGAGGACAGAAATCATATGAACTGTTCAATTATTTCTGGAAATATTTTACTCCCATAAACCAATAAACTACAGTTAGAATTTTGCCCTGGACTTCCAATTTTCTTTTTCCTTTGTATACACGTAGTAAATTAAACTTATATTAGTTTACAATGATAATGTAAAAGGAGGTTTTATGTTCAAATTCCTTCTTGATAACCAATGAAAAAGTTAAATCTGAACATCAAAACACAGATGTCCAAATGAAATCACCAGCCCCAAGTAACAGGTGAATGTATGTGTTCTCCCAGTTCTCTGAGAGCTTAAAAACAAACACAAAGCAGAAATTCATGTTATTACTTAATTAAAAGCAGAGTCTGTACCTTACTTAGCAAGATTTAAACTTGCCAAATTGTTGAAGTCAATGCTGTTCCTATGGTCTGTTTTCATGTAGACTAATGGTAGGTGAAATTTTGCTATTTCCTGGAATGCTTTATTACCATGACTGCCAAAACTTTCATCTGTGGTGGCCTGGGATGGAGATGTAATAGCTGGTACAATGTTTCTGGCTTTTGAGTAATACGGAGAACGTAGTAACTATAAGGATTATGGAAATCAAGTGGTTGTTGCTAAACATAATTAATAAACAAATTTGAGGGAAATGGCAGGCTCAGATTGATTAATCAGAAATATAAAGGAAAGTGTGGGAGAGTCTCCTTGGCAGTATTTGTTTCCTGGACCTGGAGAACAGACAGAACCAATGAGCAGGCAAAGGACTTAGATCTCATACAGCTAAAACTGCCAATATTGAGTCTGAGAATGTAAGATTTATTAAGTCACACATTTGGTGACATTAGCAGCAATCCATTATAATATGGACATGGTACATATACAATTGGCTTAGCAGATTCAGAAGGTGCAAGTAGGCTGCAGGAACAGTATGTTCAGACTCTCTTGACTTCTTTTCAGCTCACTTATGGCTTTATAAAGCACTCCCTGTAACCAGCTGACAGAGACAGACAAATGCCAAGTTTGTTTCATGAAAGGGTGAGAGAAGTATGCAGGTACAGGCTGAAAATGTATCTCCTGTACTACAGTCCCATTTAACAATAAGCCTGAAAGACCAGGCAAACTTGGGTATAGGTCTTGATCACTTACTGGGCCCTGTGGGCAGAGGGAAAACGCCTGACTTATACAAAAGCCTGGAAAGAGCAAAACTGAGGTGACATGAGGGAGAGGTATGCAATAGACATACTGCAATGGAAACAAAGTCTGAGAATCTTTTTTATTGTACAGTAATACCCACCAGAAAGCATTCACTAAACAGAAGCATTAAATTTTTTTTCTAAAAATCTGTTGGATATTTCCAAATAGAAAATTTGCAGGTACCTCAAGTTGTCCAAAAGCAAACAGCAGGTTACTTCTTAAAACTTGCTTCTTTTCATTACTTTATCAATATTTTTTCATTTGGAGTACAATGTTCTAGATTTTAGAGAGTTTATCAGGACAGAGGTCAATCTCCTCATAAGACTTCAGGAAATATCGGATTGAATGTGAGAGTCATATGGGTTTGTATGTCAAGAGAGAGTTTTAAAGTAGCTATATATATATTCTAAATTAATTTTGGTATACCTGGTCTCTTTTAAGAAGACAAGCTCTTGTATGTAGAGAAAACATATAAATGGAAATTTGAGAATGGAAACTATCTCATAAGAGCACAAGTTGAAATTATCATTAAATTGAATAAATAATTGAGAATTTTGTCTTTAAAAGGGAATCTGTAAGAATACACGGACACTCTTGAATCTATATGGTTTTTCATGTACTCAAATCAATATTTGCAAGGCTCATTTTTATTTAAGCAGTTTTAAATAAAGCAGCTAAAAGCAGAGGAACAGAAAAAGAATGTGTCTAAAAGTGCTCTTTTTTTTTTTTTTTTGACATGTGTAACACGTATCCAGGCAACCACTGGGCGATTAATGATGCCTTTTAGTACATACTAGTCAGAGCAGCCTGGTGTAAAAGGCAAAGAACCTCGGGTTGAACATATTTTGTATGAGTAAGTCCTATTAAATAGTTTTGTAATATCCATTCATTTGAGAATTAACCTTTAAATATCTAAGTTGATTCAGAGTGAAATCTTGTCCTCAGGGAACTTTTAGACTGCAGTATCATGTAAGGAAACCGATGCAAGCTAAGAAGACAGTTCAGGAGAAGAATCTATTGGGATTGCTCTTACTGAATTAAGATCAAATGTAAGGAAATAAATAAAAATATAAACCAGTGAATTAGATAAACTGAGGTAAACACAATAGAGAAGATGTGGGATTCCATTTGGAAATGAAGTGAACTTATTGGTAAACTATTTTTGAACTTTTCCCTAAAGTTACAAGTTATAAAAACTGATTTAGTTAATCTGTAAAAGCATAATTGACACTTAATTGTTCACATCATTGCATATTTGATTTAGCTTTTTATTTTGGCAGCTTGGCCATTTGTCTACAAAAATACCATCAAAAATAATGATTAAACATTTAGGTAGTGAGGCTTTTGAAAAATACCAAATTCCTATTTTTCTCTTAAGAATTTCTTCTTTGAATACATTCATTCTTATGTAAACTTCTTACCTGAGAGTAACTTACAAATATATGATGCTTTATTGCCAGGAATTAACTAAAAAAATAACTTTTGTAACCCATTATTTTGATGACTTCCATTATTTCAGTGTTAGCAGATATGCCCAAAACATATTTAATTTTTAAGAGGCTAATTTTTTAATATTATTTTATTAGAATATTTCTAAGATAGTATTATATTAGGAATATAGTCTAGATTCATATAAAGGGGAACAGTTGAGAACCTCAAGGTCAGAAATCAGGTGTTAGTAAGAACAGAGTTTTTCAAAGCTTTTTTAGCTCTTCAGTTGAATCCCCAGATGTTCCCGACTTGTAAAGGCAGTGAAGACGGCAAAAAGAGGTTATTGCTTTCAGGATTTATATATATTGAAAATCATTTTATTGTTGATGATATTGTTGGTTATATTTCATATGTCAAAGAAAATGAATGACTTTTATTTATCTTTTTCATATTTTATAAATATATAAAATATATAATATATACAACTATAAAAAAATATATACTTTTATGCATATATGGTTATACTTTTGTGAGTAGAATTTTAGGATTACATGAATAATTCATCTAAAACCAAATAATAGAGAATTAAATCTTATGTACAAGAATATGAAGTCACATCTAGAAATGGCTGATGGGAAAATATAAAAATAGTATTTCACGCTGAACATAGCATTGCATTTGAATATCAAACAAATAAATTGACATTGCTGTAAAATTACAGTGAATCTAAATTGCTTTACCAAGTATAGATGACACCGTCACCTGGGTAACAATCTTGTAAGTTATACATAAAGAATTCACATTAGGTTTTAAAATCTTTTTTCTCCATATTCCCAGTTGTACAAAATAAAATAATCAAGTTAATTATTACATTTAAAATGCACTATTTTAGAACAGTGCTTATGTGTTTGTGTCTCTGTGTAAAAATGTGTGACAATTCCTGCATTTCTAATCCAAGAAAAAAATCACAGCTTTTAAAAATGTTTTTAAAAAATGCTCAGCCTCTATAAGTTTCTTCCTCAGAATAGACAGTGACAATTTCTCCAGGCACTAACTGAAACCTAGTAACCTGTGCTTTTGTAACTAAAGTCTTATATTCCTGTTTTCCTTTTAGGAAGAAGAAAAGACATAAAGTGGGGTTAATGATTAATTTTTTTCAGAAATACATTTTCTATTGTTGTTACAATTTTGTTAGAATCATATTTTATTTTCATTTACACAGAATATAATATTAAGTTCCTAAACCTATGTCATTGAAGTTTGAAAGTCAAAGTTGTCGTTTTATTTTGAAAATAATGAACAAAGAAAAATGCCAATCTCCTGATGACAAACTGCAAAGGAAAGAGAGTGAAAGAATGGATGACACAGAAAGAGAGAATTAAAAACTGAAATGAAATCAGGGTTAATGTAGTAGAAATGGTACTATATTGGAAATAAATTTATATTTATTCATTAACGACACCTTTTGTATTGAGGAAAAAGAAATTTAGTCAACAAATTTTTTTATAGTTTTTACTATAAGGGAAAGTAATAAATAGAACCTACATTGAATATGACATAGAAAAATAAAAACATAATTATTTCTATATAATATTGCAATTAATAGTTGATATTTCTATTTTGTTTCATACTAAAATCAATGATCACTTGGGTTCTTTTAATACTTAAATGAAATACTTGTTATTAGCACCTGAAATCCCAATTTGGGTGAAGTCTGCTACAGAGATGTGCTCAGTATGTTTCTAAATTCACATCCACTAACTGCCAAATGTGTTCTCCTAGAAAAGTAATATTAATAGTTTGAGGAAGAGCATTTCAGAAATTGTCAAAAGGTTATTTTTATAAAAGTCAAGGGTTTTCTTACATGTTAACATTGAAAATCATTCTGTAATTTTCACATAAGACAACAAATATTAAATTGATAAAATCTCTAATTCACAAAATGAGCATTCATGCTGACTATAATAATGCTGCTTCCTAAAGTTTTCCATTAAACTATATTACATAATAACAAACACCCTTGTGCTATTGGCAGAATCAAACCAAAACAGAAAGCTGTATTTAAATTTATTTATTTGTTCAGAAAATATACTTGTTTCAGAAGAATACCCTTGAAAAAGCCAGCTAGTTCTGGAATTTAATTGCTAATAATGGCTATGTAGCCTAATTTTTTTCCCTAAACTCTTTTTTTTTTTATAAAGAGCTAATTGTACTATAGTTAAAATATATTTAAATCATAGTTTGATTTAAAAGGAATTATAACAACAGTTTTCAGAAAGCATAACTTTTTTTTTTATAAAGAGCTAATTGTACTATAGTTAAAATATATTTAAATCATAGTTTGATTTAAAAGGAATTATAACAACAGTTTTCAGAAAACGTATGTATTCACTTTGGCACAATGCTGTTTCAATCCTTGGCCTTAATTTTTTGTCCTTGATTTCTGTGTCACAAAGTTGAGAGGATGTAGACAGTGATTAATATAATCTGGAATCTAATTCCTCCTGGATAGTACTGCTTCTGCCTCATTGTATTAACTCTTCTTGGAAACATGCGGGTGATTATTTTCTTCCAGAAAAAAAAAATGAAGTCAAGGTCAATGAAAGCCTGATACACGTATGTATTTCATTTCTGAAACATTGCACTTTCACGGCATAAAACTTGTATTACATACAGAATTGATACAGTACAAATTATCTGTAGCCAATCATGCAATTTTATATAAAGAATAAACAGCCTCTAAGGAGTGGCCCTAAATCCTTTTCTTTAGAAACATTTTGTAGTAAGTTTGTCATCAAGCAGAAACACCAGGTTTATACTTTCACTTTAAATGGTTATTCCTTGGTCTCATATTTCAGAAGAGTTATGAAGGCAGAATATCTTACCTTTATGATACAGTGGGCAGTGAGAATATTTATGGTAAAGATTGTTGTTTTTATAATGTAAGAGCTTAATTTAGCATGCATATCTTTAGAACCATTATGCAAAATAAATATAATATACTTATATTTACAAGGTAGGTTTACTCTGAGCTATGCTAAAATCAAGTCCAGCTTGAAAAAAAGACTCTTTATGAAAAAGACCTCATTTAAATGTTTATTTTATTTCTCAATTCAAGACCTCTAATTAATGGAAATTATCAGAGACAGTTCATAGAATTATGCTTCCTTATCACCAGAAATAATTATAGCTAGCATGTATTAAGTGCCAGGCACTGTTTTGAGTATTTTTTAAAGAGATATTAATTAATTAAATCTTTCAAACAACTCCTCAGGTAAGAACTTATTTTCTCTATTTTGCATATAAAGAAAACAGAAAGGTTGAGTAACTTGTGCAGGTTCACACAGCCACTATGAGGTAAAACAGGTTTAAGTATCAGACTCCTTGTACTTGACCACCACTCCATGTGGACTTTGCTATAGTTTTTCATCCTTTGTAATGGTCTAGTCAATTCTTGGCCAGCAATGGCCATGGGACATAAACAGATAATGAACTTTATTCTCTCTTCCAAACTTAAGACCTACTTAGCATAGCCTTTCAATTTCCTGTTTTCATGGCTCATTTATTTCACTCGGCAATATATGTGTCATTTGCTATATATCAGGTGTTAGGCAGGGTTCATATTAACTTGTACCCTCTGGTTAGCCCACATTTTTGTTTATAGAGGTAGCCTTGATTTTCCAGTGCCCAAAGTCCTGAGAGTTGACTAATATTTTGAGTATCATTTTTAGTGCCAGTCACCAGAAATGAAATCTTCATCTTCCTTTATGGAGTCAGGAAATAATGTAAATTATAAGAGAAATATTTTTCTTGAAAGGATAACTTAAAACTTAATTCACTATATCCTTTTACATATTTGCTTTAAAGAAAAGTCTTATTCATTATTATTAGTCATTTTTATGGATATATTTGTTAAAAATGGATCAATGATATAAAATTTTAATTTAAAATATAGAGATATTTATTTGCTCATTTAATATAATTAATCTCATAACAAAATGAACTACCAGTGTGTGTATACATATACGTATATATGTTTATGTTTATAAATTTACATATTTACAAATAAACAATTAATTACATAAAACCTATCAATACAGCTACACATAACTTACTTGTAGTCATTGTTAGTTTAATTGATTCAAGTTTTACATTTAGGAACTATTGTTAATAGTGTTAGTATTTAAAATAAAATAACTATGCGTACTGGAAGATTTAGGGGATCATTCATTTATTTAATGACATTTTTGGCAGACATGCTTTCTATTTTTCAGTCGTTTACATCTTGCGTTTCTGTTCTCTGAATACAATTCAGGGCTTTGGTGAATTGCTTGAACCTTTGAGAAGGTTCTGTATTAGGGTCAAAATAATTTTGTAACTATTGACTTGGATTTTTCCTAGGGATTTAGAGAGATCATTTGCCATAGTTTTATTTTTTTAATGAATACAAATTAAAATGATTTTTGGAAGACAAATTAATTTTTTGCTAAAAGATGTTGTGACAGAAGATACTGGAAACATCTCACAGTGAGAAATACACCTGGGGCGTGTTGTTTGAGAACATATTTTTTTGAAATTGGGACTGTGCCAGAAAATTCAGGATATGTAGTCAACAAACTAAGGATGACAGAGACACGAAAGTAAATCCAATGAATATAAAGCAGAGATGCTCATTAACACCTAGCCATCCACAGACAGAGTTTACTGCATCTTTTTGTCTCAATGCTATATCTTTAAACATTTCCATTATGGTAATTTATTTCAAAAGTTGATTATCTAGTCAATGCTAGTTTTCAGACTCAGAATTGTACATATCCTCTCAACTTTCAAACACCATAAGGAACATTTTTGTGACGTATAAATTTACAGTATAGTATATTATCACAATTTCATTCAATAATCATGAGTTTCCAATATGTCTTTTTCTGTCTTGCTCAAAATTATTAAGTAGATTCAGATTCATCATGGTTAACAAATATTAGAAGTAGCAAGATCATCATGCATGTTTCTCTAGGTTCATGGGCACGCGGAAGTCCGCAGAATTGCCCCAGAATCCAGGAATTCTTGAATATTTATTTTTAATTTTCTAAAATTTTAATAAGTGAAGTATATATGCTTCTCCACATATCACTATATGTATCTTTGAACACCTGGCTGACTACCATCAAATATTCAATAGGTTTTCATTTCTTTGCGTGTGTGTGTCTGTGTTTCTAATCAGTTTTTAAGTGTTTTTCTTTTGTTTCTAGTATCTAGCCAAGAAGTACTACTTACATTATCATGAGGTAATGAGAAAAAATTATTAACTTTATACTGCACAAAGGGATTCCTGCCAAGTGAAGGCCAAATATTGTCTTCGCACCTTGGAGAAATTCAGCTTTTTTCATAGACTGAACAACAACAAAAAAACTTAGCAATAACTAAGCCAGCACCTTATACACAGCAACATAAGAATGACCAGGCTAAACGAACCTAAATCAAAGTGGTCACTACTGTATTCATATTTTGAGTAGTAATTCATTTCAGCAAAACAGTACATTAATAAAATAGGTTAAAACTATATTTCATTGGTTTTACAGTGCTGTTCATTTTTAATTTGAAAACTGCATTCGTTTGGTTGTTGAATAAATGGTATAAGCATTAAAAGTTTATTTCTCCTTTTATATGCACATATTTAAGTAATATTGCAGTAAATGCTCCTACCTGAACATCCAGGAAATATATTTTGATTTAAAAGTTAGCAAATAATAAGCAAATGTAGAAAAATATTCTATACATCAAAAGGAAGGGAGAAAATTGTAACATTTTAATATAATAGAAGCATTTGCTGTGATGTATTTATATACTTAATGTTAGGTATTTGATTAGCTTTCTATAAAAATATAGAAATGACAGTGTTGGAAAATTTACTGTAGGCTGAATTTTCTACATATTAAAATAGAAACTATTCTATAACTCTTTTCTTTAAAAATTTATATTAAACACTTTTCAGTGTAGTCAGCCTTCCTCTAAAAGTATTAGTTTACAGAATTATAGTATATAAAGGATACGTCTTACTATAAAGAAATAAAAATATTTTAGAAATAGTAACATTTAATTTAACCCTGTTAAACTGATCAAATATCATATTGAAATGGAAGTTCTTATGAAATCTGAACAAAGTGTTGATCTGGGAGCTTAATTTCTTTATATATTATATTTAATTTCTGTAGTCTATTGAAAACTCAGAGCTAGTGAAAATGAAAAGTACTGAGATTCAAGTAAAAATTTTCCTGACTTCAGGCAAGCAGAGTTTATTTTAATGAAATTAATTCAATGAAAATAGGGTAAATGTTTCTGTTTTACAGGAAGAGCTACAGAATTAATATGTTTTCCCAGGCCTGATAAACGACTTATGGATTGAATAGGTTTGCTAAAAACTCACACTATCACTCTATTAAATATTATTGACGAAGTTAAAAGTAAAAGAAGACCATCTATTCTAAATTAATGCAGATATCTGGGGAAAACAGCCAACCAAACAAATAAGCAAATGTTTCAAAACCACTTCTGGAATACTTACTTCATCCTATACAAGAGAGGCAGGTCAATCCTAATGCATAGAGTAAAGCAGCTTAAAATAAATGAGAACATGGTTGTGAAATCTATCATTTGACTATGAAAGGAAAATTTCTGTCTGTGAGGTAGAATGGTAGTGAAGCACGAACAGGATTAACAGATGGTCTGGTTCTCAGACATGAGGAGACCCTGTCCACGCTGCCTGGTGGTTTTACTGGAACTAAAGCCAGTGGGGCCCAAAACAAGAAGACCTGTGCACCCTGGAAAAGGGGGCATGAAATGAAAAGAAAATACCTGAAAATGAGCATCTCTATGGGCATATTTTATTAGCAGCTTTAAATTGTTTCTTTACCAAATATTATATGGTAATAAATTAAGTGACAATATCAAGGGTAAAAGTTTTATTTTCCCACAGAATTTGACAGGATACAGGGAAGCAGCGGGAACACGAGCAAATCAGAACTGCTTACAGGTAGCAGGTTGTTATCATGAAAACAAAGAGAAACTTCTTCTGGTTTTGTTAGAGCAACCTCTATGATTCATCCCAAGTCCTTTCTTTCACATGAAATATCTTAAATGTGTGGATATGTGTGTCTGTAAATACAGTCTAGGCAACAGCGCATGCACGTACATAGACTGAATATGGCCATACGGTAGCTGTTTGCCAATTTTTGCCAGCATAGGATAAGTGTTCAATAATGTGTGTTGCTTGTTTAAAGCCTGTTAATAAAAATGTATTTTTGTCTTCACATATTCCGAGTTAAATAATAAAGGTACATGCCAATTTGGAAATAACTCATCATTTCTGCCATCCTCTAATGTAATATTTTAGAATGCTGTATATCTGTTGTTCTAAGTTGAAATTAGAAAAACAACCACAAAATAGACACGAAAGACAAAAGGTCGCACAACACCCATGACGTGTGTTAGGCTTTCGCTGAGCTATGAGACGAGTCGTCCCAGTGATGCTACAGATGCCTTCTTGGAAGGTGGCTGACGCTGCCAAGTGTAGCAGTTGAGAAATCTATGTAATCCTGTTTGATGCTGAATCCGAGAGCAAAGTACTGATTTCATTGCTCAGAGCAGGAATGTTACATGAATAGGAGGTTTCTATTTCTAGATATGTCTCTTGGGGAACTTTTGAGAGAATGCTCAATGTGATAAAAAAAATCTACTTAAATGAAAATACTTTACACTATAATCGCTAAATTAGCATTTACAAAATTTAATCAGAGTTGGAGAATGAAAAATTATTCTGAAAGTCTAGTATGTCACTCAAAAGCAAGACCTTAAGAGAGTTCTCATACATTTTATTGAAGCTTCTGAGGAAAATGTGTTGTGAGAACCTGTCATGAATTATCTGAGCATAAAGGTGATCTGGATCAAAATCTAATAAAGAAAACTAAAGTTTAAGAGAGGAAATCAATGGTACTTTTAATTGAATGAATTAAGACCATTCATATGTGGTTTTATGAAAAGCATTTTTAAAAGATACATATTTTATAAAATGAAAAATAAAGACATGCACTTCTCTATCAAATTATAAGAAGGGCACTTCCAGAAACACACAAAAAATGGAAAAAACATGGTTTGTATATTTTTCTACAGGGCCTGCTGCTACCATAAATTTCAAATTGTTTTCTTTTTCTCATTCCTCATTGTCTTATCTATGAGGATGTATCAATATCCAAAATATCTTCAAAACTTAAAAAAATACAATAAATTGAGGGTATCATTTAACAACAAAGGCATATGATCAATGTAGACAAACATGAAAAAACATCAAGGTTAGGAAGAGATTACTGTATATTTCACAATGTCAAACATACAGTCAGTTCAATAAATAATACAAACAAATGTGAACTCTACAATGTCAACTAGAGATGGAGGCTGGGGATATTACAAACTGACATTACTGTAATTAAGGAATGAAAAAAATAGCAACATTTCAGGACATAACAAAGTACACCATCTGGGCCTGCCAACTATAAGTATTAAATATGGAAAAAGAAAGGACAAACAAAGCTAATATAAGCATCGAGTCATTTTGCAAATTCATAAAGAATCAAAGAAAATCAAAGAATCATTATAGCCTCTAAATGCTTCTAAGGGTAATTTGTTGATAAAAGGAGTTGGCACCACTTCATAATTTACAAAGGGAGATAGAATACAGATGTCAGAAGCAGATGTACACGTCCCAGAAAGAGGAAGAAGGAAGACTGAAGCAAATCGGGATCGTTTGCAAAATAAAGATCAAATAAACTTGAAAAAAAGTGAAGACTGAAAACGCACTAATTTTATAGAGTTGACTTAGACACCCTATCAAATTGATGCATATTACTGGGCCACAACCTTTCAAATTTGGAAGTTGCACTGATTGAATAGATAAGTGATTGCCCTCCTACTCCATGCGTACCACTGAGCCAGGCCAGGAGGATACCTCGAGATGAAGAAGACGATTAGTCGCAGAGACCTCAAGGGAGGATCATCCACAAAGAGTATGGGTGCTCACACAAGTCAGAGTACGCTGATAAATGCTTCATGTGGTGGTCAAGAGTGATTCTTGTATGCATCCATCAATCATCTATTAACCCAACCCTTTATCCACCATCCAGCCACCTAGAAATAACTGAAGGCCTATTCTAATTATAATCTCAGACACAATAGTTGAGGGCATTTTAGAGGGCAAACAAATATAATAAAAGAATAATTAATTTTGAATAAGAGCTCTTTATTGGACTGGAACAGACATTGGATTTGAGTTACTCTTTATTTAAATGCATGAATGCAAATTCTACTTGTCAAATTATTTCCTAAGTACTTCAAAGTAAGAGTATGATGAGAGCAACAGTACTTTCCATTGGCCTGATTATCCCTTCTACAGATATCTGCACACATACGTATACTATACCTATACACTTATGTGTAATATAGACATCCACATACATCTGTACACAAACATCTCTGTATGTGTGTATATATGTGCATGTGTATATGTGTATAAAATACAGGTGAAAAATCTTTATTCTTAGATTCAGCAATAGAATTGGTCATACACATATGCATATGAAAATGATTTTCAGCTGAAAACGTATTTGTGACCCAGCAGTGAAGCTGATCACAGCCTAAATCTATAGGTAAAGTGATCTCTACATTTATAGAATTATTTTGCCTTTGCACCTCATTGTCTTCTATCACTTATTAAAAGAAGATAAATAATACAACTGAAAACATTTTTAACAACTGGTAATATTGATCACAAACGCCCTCTCTCCTTCTTCTTATTGACCCCAATGATCTTTATCTTTTAGGACCAGCTGTTCGAGTCCAATCTTTTCCACTTAGTCCTTCCTAGAAAGACAGGTTCAACAGATCCTCTTACCCTTTTGCACTTGCAAAGTATTTAATGTCAATTTAGTCCTTGATAAACTAACATTATGAAAAAGCAAAGTGGCTTAAAAGAAAAAAACTGCATTAAAAAAGTTGATTCTATTTAATAAATGTGTTTTTAGTTTACTGGCCAATTGATTTATTTTGTACAGGCAGAAGTTTATTTGATGCATACATCAAACCATACTTAATAGAATCCCAAACAACTATGTGTTATTACCCATTTACATAATCTATAAATACACATACTTCCAAATCTCTGGCTTTATTGAGCTATTACTACTTGAAGAATATTGAATTAGGCAGTGTAACTACCAAGTTTATAACAGCATGAGCTCAGTGCTGGCAAGTTATGAGTTACACTTTTATGGGCTTTCTGTGGAATGACTAGATGCCAACCCACCATATACATATTGTTGATCTCAAAAGAACCAGCTGAAAATAGAAAGGCTTCCTGCAAATCTACATTAGTATGTGCAAACTGTGATATGTGTGTGTATACACCATACATCGTGTTTTGCCAGGAACAGTACTGGTTTATGCCTACTGCCTTGGTATGTTTACTAAAGTACCTCCTTCGACATACATATAGGTACATACACATATATACACACACACACATATATATATATACACATATATAAATGAACAAATGAAATAGCTCATGTATTTTATCACTTCTTTCTCTGATGCTACTCCTTTTTGTGTGTGTTATATTTTTATATGAAGATATGCACGTTTGCACATATGCATGCTCATACATGCACAGACGTATATGTACATAAACTTACGCACTCATATATACTAATGGACTTTTCTTTACCTCATAATAGTTCATGGGTGTAGTTTTTGGCACAGGAGTGGTATAGATAGGAGCTAGATTTTTTTTTCCTCTGATTGTATATGCAACATTAGCCACTATTGTCAAAAACATTTGTTTCTGTCTTCTGCTGAAAATTCTGTTTAAACAGGATAGTGACATGCACGAGATAGAGATGTCTGGAATTGATAATTATACTTGCTTGGTGAAATCACGCAGCTGATTAACAGTAACAGCCACAAGTTGGAATCCTGCCTTGAGAATGTTTCTGGGGCTGCTAAATGGGACTGGAAGTCTACCTCCCTAAGAGGAGTAGAGGGTAAGTTATTTGTAAATGTATTCTGTGTACCTCAAGTAAGATTTAGCTTAAGAGTCTTCAAGTGATGCATTAAAGCTATGGTATTGGAGAATCAACTACAACATTACTTTTAAGACAAAGTCACTTTTCCCAGACACTTAAATATGTTAGGTGTCACTGGGTGCTACATCAGTAATCTGGGAGAGTAAAAGCAAGAATTATTTGTGAAACATGTTAAGGATCATTTCCTTCCCATTTGGAATCAAAGGGAGTAATGTGAAAAAATGTAAAGTTCTAGGAAACAAGTTGCTGTGGCTAGAGCAGCAATAGTAAGTTTATTGTAAGATTTTACTGATCGCCCAGTTATTCAACCTAGATGAGAATCTGACCTAATTAGTTTTTCTTTCTCTACAACTATTTAAACATCAAACATGCCTCCATTGCCCCACATGTATCAATTCAAGGCTCCTGTTCTTCTCACCTGCTAACACCAGTCTCATCAACTTTCCTCCAAATACTTTCATCTCCACCACTATTACTGATTCTGTCCCCAGAAGAAAGTCTAAAGCACAGGAAATTGCTATTCTCATTGCTTGACAGGCAAAGTTGTGAGATAAAGAAGCCAGCTGCCTGATTCCTAACCCAAAACGAGAAGTGGAGGAGTGGGAGAGGGCAGTGGTGATAAGGTGTGGGCATCAGAATTCAAACTATTTTAGAAAAGTTATTATTTATATTTATCACCATCAGTTTCAAGCTTCAAACTACATAATGCGTTTAAAATGTTTTTGCCAGAAGGAATGGGAATTCAAACTCCATGAAAAGTTAGATTACATGACTGTCAACGAAGAGAACTGTGAGGAGCACACAGACCCACAAAAGAAACAAAGAAACAAAGAGTTGGTGATTAAGACAGTCCTTAAGGAGACATAAGGATTTTGTGGGTTTGTACACGTACATTATTTTTTCTGAATGGTATAATCAATTTGGAGATTATCCCTCCATCCTTCCAACACAGCATGCTCTATGTCTGGAATATGATGTGGAAGGTACCTCAAGATGTGAGCAGTACACATCCATATTTGAAGTTGAAGCCCTTGTCTCTTGCTTCGTTCTGATCCTAAGGCAAGATGTGTCTGTAACAATCAGTGGATATATTCCTAGATTGGCCTTTGCTTAAATTGCAAAACCTAGTAATATTTAATGCTTCAATAATGTAGTTTCAGAGTAACAACTTATGAATGACAACATGATTGCTCATATACATAATTCTTTAATATGATTTAGTTGACATAAACACAGTGCACCACAGGAATGACAAAATAATTGACAAATGATTTCCAAAATGAGAACTATTATGTTGAGTTGGATGTCCATTAAAAGTTTATTCTAAATTCAAAGGCTTGGTAGTAAAAATTACTTCAAGGATTTAAGAAGTCATTTCATTTCTGCATGTATTTGCAAATGTAACTACTTTATGAAACTTTTTCTATGTTTGTTAATGGAAACTTTTGTATTTCATATTTTCTAAATGCTCGAAAGATTTTAGTCTTTGTTTCTTTGAAAGACGAGCCAATTAAAATTAACAGTAAATTCATAATCTGTTTAAAAAAAAAAGCAAGTACTTGGCAAATAGTAAGCTCCCAATAAATAGTAGGTTACTGAAAGAATTAATTTTACATTAAGCCTATTTTTGTTCAGTTTCTCAAACTACTTAATCATGATATCAATCACATAATTAATTACACCATCAATCAAAATTTTGGTGGTCTTAAACTTGTATGCATAACAATACAATGATTACCCCCAAATTTAAGCTCTGCTTCCTAAAGTTCCACACAATCCCATCCCCATTAAGGAAAGTAGTGTGTTTATTATTTTATCAATTACAGGTCAGAATATATTTTGCTTGTTTGTTTCCTAAAACCACACGTATTCTCAAAGGAAGACCTGGATTATAACATGCTCAAGGTATTTGAAGAATAAATTTTGAAAGCTTTGCCATCACTGCATATAATCAAGAGACTATACCAGAGTTCTGTGGACAATTCCCAATGAGAATTCCCAAATGTCCTGAACACCACTGCATCATCATAGTTAGCATTTCATCTCACAGTAAAGAGACCGTATCATGTATTTGGATGTGTGTAATTCACACCCTGAGAGTTGGAGGAAGGACTGACCGAAACAGAAGCTAGTTGAGTGAATCGTTCGGAAATGGGGTTCTGAAGAGTGGAAGTTTGGATACAGAGCTCTAACCAAGACCCTGAGCAACCAAGATTCTGAGCCAAGATCCTGGTAACCAAGATCCCGAGCCAGGAAAACATCTGTATCAGAAAGCTGAATTCCAAAATATTTTGAAAAGTACTAGTTGATTATTAATCAACAGTAGTGCTCAAAGACTGAAAAATACATAGATATGAACTTGAGAATATGTGGTTCAAAAATACACACAGATTTAGGAGTTGGCTTCTGAAAAATTTAGGTAATGACTCTTTTCCCTTTAATACTTTCAGTGAAATATCCAATATTTTAATACTAATCCTCCAGAAGTATGTTTTCTTTTAATTTATGTACATGGAATAGGTCTTTAATTCATAACTCGGCAACATATTGCTTTCTCTTCAAAATTCTGTAAAAGGGAAGAAAATATAAACTATTGTTAACAATATGATGCTTTTGAAACCTTTAAATTGGCTTTCCCAAATATAATCACCAGGTGTCTTTTCAAATGAAGTACTTCATATACATATCTTATTAAATAAAAATTACTGAACTTAAATGTTGGTAAGCAACGACAGTTGAAAAATAAGTATAATTTGAAATGAGAGATTTTTGATGTTTATTTTTTTACTTTTCCTAATGTATAGTCATGTAATTATCTATAAAGGAGTGAAATAATTAAAAAGTGACAATCTCAAAATATTTTGATTTTAATTTATGAAATATTTATTTAATAGAGGAAAGTACAAAAGTTTTAATATCACCTAGTTCAAAGATTAAACTACCACCTAATTTGAAAAACCTTTTACTGTGTTTTTTGCACATTTTTTGAAAAAAAAAATTTGAGAATTCAATCCTTAATTGTGTACTTTCTTCTCCTTTCTTGAAATCATCGTAGCTATTTGGTTTTGTTTTGGCTGGTTTAGATTTTTATTTATTTATTTTGGTATCACATTTCCAGCATTCTATTTTTAATTTTTTATTGCACATTTCTATTTTTTATTCCTTGTCTTCCTTGATTTTTATTAATCAATTATTTGTTACCCACTTTTTTAAAAAATGCATATTTCTATGGTATTTGTTTAACAACCTCTTTAACACATGCACTTGATTTCACAAAGGCCTAATATAGACAATATTTCTTACTTCCCTTTGAAAAAGTTCACAGAAATTTTAAAATGCTTCAAGACAACTTCCTTCCTTCCAGCTATGCTACCTAGAATCTGAAGTTCATTTTGTTTTCAACTTTAAATTGAAATTTTTATTTAACCAATGATTAATTATATTTACCAAAAATTTACCACATTTATTTTTGCTAAACTTGCTACATGCATCTCAACCTTTCCTCCTAGATACTTTTTTAATTCATTTTGTGACAACTCATGGGTGCTACCCACTCTTTAAGATGTCTTTATATTTCCTTCATTAGTGTATGTTAACTGATCTGGGTATAGAATCCTAGTTCAACAAATATCTTCTTCAAATTTTTTCATGAAAATTCTGCTGACAATCTAATTAGCATGCTTTGTACATAATCCATTTATTATCTCCGGTTACTGTTATCTCTGTGTCCTTGATAATATGTGATTATCTCTGTCTTTGATGATATGAATTTTGTTTTTTAAAAATATCATGCTTTAGATTCAGCATGCATCCTCTGTATGAAGACTTATATCTTTCTTCAAATCTAGATAATTATAAACCTTTATGACTTCTAATAATGCTTTTCTTTTATTCCACCCTTCTGGCATTCAGCAAATCAATTCCTTAGAGGCATTCAGTTTCATGGAAGGAATCCAACTGGGACTCTGCCTTGACTGTGCTTGAGATAATTTCTCCTGCCCTCACCATCATAAAATTTCAGCTTTCAATTCAGATATCACAGCTTTAATGTATTGTTATCACCCAAGTTCCTTCTGATACTGTTTTATTTTTAGAATTAAAGTCATTTTTGCCCCTACTGCATTTCTAATATTTTTGGTGAGAATAAGACCAAGTACAGTCAACTCCTTTTGCCATATACCATATTTATTCATGTGCTTTTCTAAAATATACATTTCTAAAAAATAGAAGATATTTAGATTCCTTTCAAATGAAAAAAGTAAGACCAAAAGTCAACACATATAGAACCTGGGAATTTATTACTTCTTTCCATACGGCTTATTTTCAGCTCAGTTAAGTTTAAAGATTTGTTGGCTTTTCTCTCTAGTATCCCCAGCAGGTTGACTGTGTCCTTTTTCTTTTTAAATACCCTTTAACCCAACTGTTTAGGAAGGACAAGGCAAGTCCTTAAAATTCTGCCTATGTTCTCCGGAAATGTCATTCATTTGGCAGGGCTCCCAACGTGCAGCACAGCTTGATCCCATGAACTGTCCCCTAAACAGCCAGGCTTGACACTGCGAAGCTCTTTCCATGACAGGCATTCATTTATCTGAACTTATTCTGAACTTAGAGAAGATGCTGTGTGGGTTTTTTTGTTTGTTTGTTTCATTTTGTTTTGCTTTGCTTTTTTTTTTTAATGTACTCTGAGAGGCACATTCTGATATCTCTCTGACCCATCAGTATTTCTTCTCTAAAAGTTGTTCTGTAAAAGAGAATGATTTTAAGGGGATCCCTTTTCTTTATATCTCAGTGGGAGCTCTGAAATGTCTGAATGAAAAGACTTTAAAACATTTTTGGCAGTGCCTTTGTTTTAGAGTTGGCATTTGGCTTTGTTTAATCAGAAGATAGAACTTAAAGTTCACTCTTATTTAACTTTGATTTAGAAAAAAGGGACGAAAGCAGAAATGACATGGTGGAAATTTTAATGTTACGATTTTACATAGAAAGATTCTGAGATCTTTTCAATTATTGCATGAGAAGTTTTTCAAATCAAAAACCCCACAATTATGGATTATAAGAAGATGTGTTGCACCTATGTTAATCAACATATTATGAACTTAATTTGCTTATACATTTTCTTACTAAAAAATTATATAGAAACAATATTACTTTATAAGCAGGAGCTCTAGATTAAAATCTGGATCAATCATTTACCACTTGTGAAAATACAGGCAAATAACTTTTCTGTCTCTTTATCCTCAATTGTACAAAAAAGATAAAAATAGCATTTAACTCAGAGTAATTGTGAAGAATGTATTGATCCATGTACAATTTTCGTATCGTGATTGGTGCTCGGTGAGCACACAATTGCTAGCTCTCAGTTGGTACTGGTGTTTGTAGGTTTCATTCATCTACAAAGTCCATCAGTTGCAAAGAACATTGTTTTTTCAATTAATCTCCTTTTGTAAAGTCAAATTTCAGTTTATGGAAAGGTTATTATGTATTTGGAGTTTCAAATTTCTTATTTAGAAAAACTGTGGAGTTGCATTTGATGGTTACAAAGAATCTTTTCTATTTTACAATTCTATAGTTTTGTGTAATCTAAATTATATCTTAGCTCAGTCTGGTTACTGGGAAATGTTACCCCAATGAATAAGCCAGAAGCAATATATAAGCCTAACATATGAGTATGTATATCTTTAAAAATTAGAATTTTAAAATGTTAAATCTTCACCAATTCATGGCAATAAATATAGCTAATTTTTCATTTATATTTATTTTTATTTTTTGCCCATTAATGATATGAACAATTTTGCATGTTTTTAGTTTAGACATATTTCTTTTCTTGAGTTACCTGGTTTTTTTATGTTATTTTTCCTATTTTATTTGTTTTTTCAACCTTTTTACTGTAGGGAAATACTGTTTTCCTGCTACTTTATTAGTTTAGGAGATTTATATGATTTGAATGTTTTTCCAGATTACTTTTTATCTTTTTATTTCAATTAAGAGATTTTAATTTTTTTGATTTTTAAAAATTTTTGTTACTTTTTTGGTTGTCGTTTTTGTTGGGGAGGATATTAGGTTTGTTTATTTATTTATTTATTTATTTATTTGTTTATTTATTTATTTATTTATTAAATGGAGATACTGAGGATTGAACCCAGGACTTTGTGCATGTTAAGCATGTGCTCTACCACTGAGCTATATCCTCCCTATTCCCAAGATTTTAATTTTTTAATATAAGAAAAAAATTTTAATTTTATGTAGTAAAATTATTCATACCTTATAAAATTTAATTTTACATATACAGTTGATTCTTGAACAACAGGGGTTTAAACTGTACAGTTCCACTTATATGCAGATTTTTTTCCACTAAATACATACTACAGTATTACATGATCTGCAGTTGGTTGAATTCAGGGATGTGGAATTGCAGTCATGGAGGGATGACTACAGAGGTACATGTGGATTTTCCATTGTGTGGGGATGGGCACCCTAATCTGCATGTTGCTCAAGGTTAACTATATTTTTTTATAGTGATACTTTACAATATCTGATATCTTACGGAATGTAGATGTCAGATATTCATATGTGTATCAAGTTTTTTAATTTTAATATTATTTATCTTTGAATTTGTGTTTGGTAGAAATATAGCTTTATTTTTCCAAGATAAAATAAGCCATTTATTTATCTTTTAGGGAACCTAAGGGGAAAAAAAGAGGATTTTGAGTGGAATTGTATTAAACACACATAAATTTAAGGGTAATTGATATATTACAATATTAACATGAATACTTTAGGATATAGTTTAAATCTTTTTGTTTCTTTACATTATCTTTTTTGATCTTAATACATTTATGGTAAATAAGCACTTTAATACATGTAATTTTAAAATGATTGTTCCACATATTTCATCTATTCTTTTATAATGAAATAACAAATACTCCAAAGTAGCAGTACTGAGGATGAAGCCAGGCTTTTCAACTCCAAAAGTCATTCATTTAGTAACCAGCATACTAAATCATTGGTGCATAAAAGAGCTTTGTTTTCTGTGTGTTTTGCGTGGGTGTTCTTTGTGCTCATGTGTATTTTTTACCATTCCTAATTAGAGTTCTGTCATCAGATCTATAGTTTTTTCATTGATCCACTTTCATTTTATAGATAATGCATCATTTGCAAATATTATCAACAATTGCACTTTGTTTACTTTTCTATTATTTCTTCTTTATTTGTATTTCTTTTGCTGTTCTTTTACAAATTTCTAAAGTAGAATGCTGGACTTCCCATATGTATTTATTTCTTGCTTAGGTAATTATTTCAACAATGAATTTGACTCTAACTACTGACTAATCTTTACCCCACAGGAATCTGTACATTATTTTCATTGAGGGTAAATTTTCTTAGTATGCAGAGAGCCTCGTGTTATATATGGATGTCTACTTTGTGTGAAAAAGAGAACTGAGGACTGAGGTTGAAATCTACAGATTCATATGCCATGGATAACTGGTCGACTTGCTGAGCAGGAACTCAATAAGGGCAAGAATGGAATATTAGTGACACAGGGAATACACATGGATGGATCTCTCAGAATGGGTCAGGGTGTAAAAATATTTGTATCTCTCATACATGCCCAGTAGAAGGTATCACTCTAATGGGGGACATAATAAACTACTGGAGATAGTTCTTCAGATGTTAGTTTTTTTCAGCCATGTCTGTGTCTGCTTAACAGATTCATGTACAGTGTGTTCATGGTGGCAGAGAATGAGGCTAAGCACATATTCAAGAATATGAAATTTCTCTCACCAAGGTTAGTCCGGCTACTATCACTACTGAGAAGAATGCATGCTGATACCAAAGGCTAGTCTTGAGCCCTAAAATGGTGTAATTCTCTGGAAGACCTGCTAGCAGGTAACAGGTTTACTAAGGTGTATACTCTTTATTGGAGGGGAGGACAGGGCACAATTTTTCCCTACAAGGATAGATACGTATTCCAGTTATAAACTTGCTCTCTCTGCTCAGCACCATTATTTAAGAATCTGAAGATTATCCACTGCCTGGCATCCTACACAGTATCACTTCTGTACACTGGAATGATTCACATGTCCTACACTATAAAATAAATCCCATGAAATCACTGGTAATATCATTTGTTCTATCACCTAGAAACATTTGGCTACATAGAATGGTTGAATGAGTTACCAAAGAATAAATCATGGGAAATATCATCTTTGAGGTAGGGGAGCATTTCTCCAGCAGGTGACACATCCCTTAAAATAGCAGCCAACATTTGAGGCTTTGTCCCCATAACCAGCTATACAGGGTTTTTTCAGGATCTAGGTCAAGTTATAAGCGATAACTCTCATAATTGCATGTATAAGCAGGGAAGAAATTTTCACTTCCTTCCTCATGACTCTGGGCTCACGCGTATGGAGATCACAGAGCCCAAGAGAGGAATGCTTCCACCAGGAGATACAGCTATGATTTCATACATATGAAAGCTGAAACTACTCCTGGTCAGCTTGGTCTCTTAATGCTGCTAAACCAATAGACAACAGAGAGGAACACTACAATGTCTAATGTGGTATATTCTGCTTGTCAAGGGGAAATTTGTTTATTGCTACTCAGTGGGATCAAAAAGGACTTTGTGTAGACCCTAGGGAATTCACTGGGGCATTCCTTAGTACCTCTGCTTAATAATCTTCAATAGTAGAAAACAGCTTTCAGCTAATAGAGACAGTACCACCAAGGAGTCAGATCCTGAAGGAAGAAGGCATTTATTCACCATATCAGAATAACTCTAGTCGAGCTAAGGGGAACATGAGATGAGTGGCATATGACCCATAAATAAATCTCTGCGTATATAGACAACTAATCTATGACACAGAAGCCAAGAATGTACGAAGGGAAAGGACAGTCTCTTCAATAACGGTGCTGGGAAAAGTGGACAGCCACATGCAAAAGAATGAAACTGGATCACTATCTTAGATGATATACAAAAATCAACTCAAAATGGGTTAAAGTCTTGAATGTAAGACCTGATATAACAAATCTCCTATAAGAAAACATAGAGGGAAGACCTTTGAAATCAGTCTTGCTGATGATTTTTTGGATTTGACACCAAAACAAAAGCAACAAAAGCAAAAAAAAAAGTTAATAATTGGGACTACAGGAAACTATAGAACTTCTACACAGCACAGGAAATCATAAATGAAAAGGCAGCCTATGGAATGGGAGAAAATATTTGCAAGTCATCTGATTCAGGGTTAATATTCAAAATATATAATGAACTCACAGTCCTCAATAACAAAAAACACCAATCTGATGAAAAAAAATATGGGCAAAGGAACTGAATAGATATTTTCTAAAGACAACATACAAAAGGTCAACAGGTACATAAAAAGGTGCTTAAGGGAAATGCAGGTCAAAATCACAATGAATGTCATCTCACACCCCTTGGAGTGGCTACTGTAAAAAAGACAAGAGCTAACAAGTGTTGGTAAAGATGTGGAGGAAAGAGAACACTTTGTGTGTGTCATCTGTCATCTGCTGGAACCTTGACATATAAAAATTAAGCTCTTAAGATAACCAACACAAACTACTACAACAGACAATGTCTAACAAGTCAATGGATTAATAGAATAAAGATGAAAATTTACATATAGGAAATATTTGTAATGTATTTAGTATGTTAATATTAGGCAAGTACTAAACTGTTTATGAGATTTTGTTATTCTTTATTTTCGTTAACATTACCTAATACTAGGCCTCCCTACTTTTGCATGACATTAAGATTGACAAGTTCTTGTGAATATTGATTTAGTTTCCGGAGTATTCCAATACACCAATTTACCTTATAACATGGCATTCACAGGGAAGAGAGAATAAGAGACTAACAACTACTACCTACAGAACTGAAAAAAAAAATAAAAGTGCAGCTTTAGTAAACTATAAATAGTATTTAAGTAAACTAAACCACGAAGGAAAACAACAGCATTCTCTGGTGACAAAATAAAACTGAATTCCTCATTTCTACTCTTGTGCTACATTTTGCCAGAACCACACTGCCGGGTTAATGTTCTTTAAGCTGCCATGAAGAAAAATTAAAGATTTGATTAAAATTTTTAAAAATACTAATTTTGTCAGGAAATAGTCACTATATAACTGTTAAGCACCAGGAGATGTGCTAGACTGTATTTAGGATTATTCACATCTTCTCAGAATGAATTTGTAGGCCAGTGTTCTTGAGGAATTCAGCCCTTGGTTAAAAATCTAAGTCTTTATTTTCCAGGCTGGACGGCAGGCCTAACAAAGGCATTCTCTAGTAGGACTCATGGGGAAAGCCACCCTCCCCACACCAGACTTAGTGCCCAGCCAGTTTCTTCCTCTGTAAAACGTGGGTTATAGAAACAAACTACTTTATAGATTGCTGAGAACATTAGATGAGTTAACACATGCATGGCACTTGCAATACTGGGCACCCTACAAACATAAATAAATATTAGCTGCTCAGTTCAATAACAAATTTGGAGGTGCTGTTTATAATGTCATCCCTCTGTGTAACTTGGTGAGTTAAAACCAAAGAGTAGCCTATGAGGTTCTGCGATTCAAATAACAGATCTCTGTTAGCCTCACTAAATCCTTGCCAGAGAGCATGGGGACCCTTTCGTGTGTTTTAGGAAGTCTATAAATTCCATAAAATTTCAAGACATATTTTGTATAATGGCCTACATATACTTTTATAGGAAAAATCCATATCTCAAAAAATCCATAAGCAATGGTCTGCTTTTTCATTCCATTTAACCTTATAATTGGCTAAAATTAAACAATCACATTAGAAATAATATGCTGGAGTGATTATGAGCAAGAGAGATGCACTTTTATTAACCTTCTTTCTCTGGGAAAATCCCTTCACTTCTCTGAACATTTATAAAATGGAATTATAATTTTTTTCATATTTCTGAAAATGGCTAATTTCACATTGCAAAAAATACAGAGTTAATCTGAGGCACCAAAAACTTAATTCTTTCCTGAAGGCACATTTTACATTTGTGGAGCATATGCTAGCATATTCAGGCCAATGTATTTCTATGCAGAAGTAATTTACTACTCACAACCTGAGTGAGTTAATGTTTTCAAATTTTTCCAAACCTCTTGTCTCCAGGGAATATTTGGCTCAATATACATTTTTCACTAATGTGGCTTACCTTTTAAAATTTTATTTTATGACCTTAATATGTTGACTTTAGGATGTGATAGCTATTAAGAAAGGGAGAGCTGGTCACAATTAATAGGTTATGCTTTTAAAATTCCAGTTCCATCCTGTGGATTTTAAATTTTGTCCTACAATATCTTTCATGGGTAAGCTGATAAGGTAAAACAAAAATATATTTATTTCACATATGGTGTACATTAGTTAGTTTCAATATTTAATATGATTTGAGTGGAACAAAAGCCTATTTATTAAACAGCATCAAAGCTCAACCACAAAATGATACTGACATCAAACTCATATGTTAGGAGTGCATTTTCTTTTTAAAATGTTAGGCCCTACAGTTGTGTGTATTAGTTTGTTTACCTGTTTGTGTTTTTATACTATGACCTCTGAAATTTTCTGAGCCTGATTTTTCATAAAACTTCTGGAATACAATATATGTGACATTAAAAAATGAAAAGAGAATAGTCATTTAAATCCACTGCTGTGTATATTCAAGACACTGCTATATGTCTTTCAATATAAGAAACTGGGGAGATTTTATGGTAGGCAGTTAGGACGGAGTGGGAAGGGTGAGGGGAGAAAGATGTTGGGGAAAAGAGTAAGTCATCTTTTTGTGCATCATTAATCATATAAAGAGTAATGGCAACAAATAAAGACAGAAACAACAGTCAAGTGGCATTAATTAAGAAAGCTCAAAAATAACAACAGAAGGGGGAATGTAGGTAAAAAGCAGGAAATAAGAAAGTCTTCAAGTGGAAAAGCTAGGAAAAAGCAAATAAGGTATTTCTGACTTCTAATAATGATTTCCTCAAGAGCTTGCTAGGTAGAAATACCACATTCTTTTCTGACAAAGACCTTTGCACAGTGTTTGGGTTTTTTTCCACTTTTAATGTCATTTATTTTTTTCTTTCTAATTTTATGAGCAATACATGTTCACTGCAGACAATAAGAAATATGTAAAAGCATAAAGTAGAAAATATCAGTCACTCATATTCCCCACTCCTCAGAGATAACCACCATTAGCATTTTCAGGCTTTTCCTCCCAGTGTCTATATATATTTTAATTGAAATATAATTGCCCTGAACACTATGTTAGTTCCAGGTGCACAACACAGTGATTTGGTATTTCTGTACATTACAAAATGATTACCATGATATGTCTTGTTGCCATCTGTCACCATACAAACATATTACAACATAATTGACTGTATTCCCCATGTTGGATATTTAATCCCCATGACTCATATTTATTTTGTAACTAGAAGTTTGTACCTCTTAATCTTTCTACCTATTTCACTTATCCCTCCTACCTCTCTCCTCCTTGGCAAACACCTGCTTTTTCTCTGTATCTATGAGTCTGTTCTGTTTTGTTGTTTGTTCCTTTATTTTGTTTTTTAGATTCCACATATAAGTGAAATCATATGGTATCTGTCTTTCTCTGTCTTACTAATGCTGCAGTGAACACAGGGGTGTATATATCTTTACAAATTAAAGTTTCTGTTTTCTTCAGAAAAATACCCAGACGTGGGATTGCTGGATCATATGGTATCTCTATTTTTAATTCTTTTGAGGAAACTCCATACTGCTTTCCATAGTGGCTGCACTAATTTACATTTAGCAAGGCAAATGTTGTTTTCACTTGCCTTGCACTTTATCAGTGCTGTATCTCTGTCGAAATTCAAAGAGATATTTAATAATCTAAATATGTCAATGCCATCATCTTTCTACATCAGTTAGCATTATCCCCTGCTCGTAACCTGCCAATGGCTCCTTCATGACATTTAACCTGACACCCAGATTTGTTAGCATCCCTTTTAGCTCTCTAAAGTCTAAATAACCTCTTCTCACTCACTCTTTTTAAACAAAAATGAATATTTTGCTATTCTTAGAGCTATAAGGGAAGACTTTGCTGTTGAGGACCTCAACAGCCCCCATGACATTGGCAGACTCCCTGCGACATTCACATTGAAGGACCCAGTAGTGTTTGCACAGACCCCAGCAGTCTGCTCTACGGAGGAAACCAGCAGTTTCTGCCACGGTGGTACCGAATAGCCATCACCTCTACGTGCCCTTCAGAGAGGGAGGCGCTGATGCACTCCTCCACCTCCCTAGTCCCCCAAGAAGCTGCTGCTGAACCATCACGGAACAAAGGCTAGTAGCCTCCTCCAACCCCACACATGCCCTGGAACCGGGAGCCATGGTTGATCTGGGGGCATTTGCACTTGAAAGCCTGGCTCTGAGGCCACTCCAGGCACATTCCAGAACCTAGACCCCATCCCTGTCTCCATGGCTGCTTCACATGCTCCTAAAACCCAGCACTGGAGCTACTGCCTTCACGGGCTAGCCAGTGTCCCGGGCCTCAGTGTCATATCTCATTGCAGGAGTGCCCAAAGTCTGAATCTGCCTCCATGGCTGTTCCACAGGCAACTGCACATCAGACATCTGTGCCACCGTCGCTGCAGGGTGCCCACAGCTGGACACGGTGGCAGCAGGGATCCCTTCAGCCACATGATCCTCCATGGAGAAAAAGAGATCAGTGGCCCCCAGCAACCTTCACCATCAAAGACCCCAAGAGCGCTTACTAGACACTTGCAGCCTTTGCTCCTTGAGGATCCCTGCAGTCTTCCCCAAGGCTGGCCTCAGCTGACTGAGCTGCATGGAGACTATGCAGCTGAGCCTCTCCTGGAGCTGAAACTGCCACGGCCCAACCAACTGGCCCCCTCATGCCCATCTGCAAGTAAAGTCTATCCCATCAATACCAGTTCCCAGAGTTCGGGCAATGTAACTGACTGCTCCATCCGATGTGCAGACATCAACGCTAGTCTGCCCAAGAAAAAAGATAAAAGATTCATACTGCCATAATCAGGAATGAAAGAGGATACATTCTTAACAATTTTACGAGGTAAAAAGTATTTTAAAGGAATACTATGGAGAACTCTATATTATAAAATTACATAACAGATAAAATGGACAAATTCCTAGAAAATTACGAGCAGCCAAAAGTTACTCAAGAAGAAATAGAGTATCTGAATAGACCTAGAACAATAAAATAAATTGAATTATTAATTAAAAATTTCTCCCAAAGGAAAGCTCAGGCCCAGGAAACTTCACTGGTGAATTCAACCAAACATTAAAAAAATTAATTCAATTTTTCACAAACCCTTAAAAATGAAAAAGAGAAGAGAATATTTTCTTACTTATTCTATGAGGTCAGTATTACCTTGATACCAAAACTAGACAAAGATATATACAAAAAATAAAACTAAAGAACAATATTTGTTATAAATGTAGTTACAAAAATCCTCCACAAAATACTTGCAAACCAAATCCAGCAATATATTAAAAGGTTTACACATCAAGGACAAGTAGGATTTATCTCAGGAATGCAATGTAGGGTTTAAAATCTGAATATTAATTATTATAATACACCACATCAATAGAATAAAAGAGAAAATCATATGATCATCTAAATAGACATAGAAAAAGCATTTGACATATCCAACACGCTTTCATGGAAAAAACCAAAAAAAACAAAAACAAAAAAACCTCAGCAAGCTAGGAATAGGAGATCTCCTCAACTGATAAAGGGTATCTAAGAAAAGTTCACAGCTAACATCATACTTAATGGTCAAAGACAGAATGCTTTCCCCTTACGAGCAGAAACAATACAAAATTTTATGCTCTACCCCTTTCATGCAACATTTTACTGAAGAGTCTAACCAGAGAAATGAGACAAGATAAAAAAAAATTAAGCATCTAGTTTGGAAAGGAAGAGGTGAAACCATCTCTACTTGCAGATGATATGAGTTTACGATAAAAAATCTGAATGAAGCCACATAAAACTATTAGAACTAATAAACTAGTTCTATAAGATAGTAGGACACAAGATTAACAGACAAGATTGAATTTTATTTCACACTAGCATTGAAAATCTGAAAACTATATTTAAAAAAACTATTCAATTTATTATGGCATCAAAAAGAATAAAATACTTAGTAACATATTGAACAAATAATTGCAAAACTTATACTCTAAAATTTATAAAAGATTGCTGAAAGAAACTAAAGACCTAAATAAATGGAGAAGACAACCTCTGTTTATGGATCAGAAGGCTTATAATAGTAAGAAGACAATATTCCATAAATCGATCTGAAGGCTTAATCCAACCTCTATGAAAATGTCACATGGCTCCTTTGTATATTTGACAAGCTGATCCTAAAATTAATATGAAAATTAAATGGATCCTTATTAGCTAAAATATCTTGTAAAAAAGAATGATTAGGATACTTCCATTTCCCAATTTCAAAATTTACTTCAAGCTATAGTAAGTAAAGAATGATACTAGTTTAAGTATAGTCATATAGATTAGTAGATTAGAATTGATAATCATGAAATAAACCTCATGTTTATGGTCAATGGACTTTTGACAAAGGTGGTAAGACAATTAAATGGGAGGAAGAAGATTAATAGCTCTTTTAACAAATGATGCCAGGACAACTGGATATACACATCCAACAGCCACATTAAGTAATTAATTAAATCCATTAAACTGGATGCCTTCCTCATACCATACATGAAATTTAAATGAAATTTATCATAGTCCTAAATGTAAGAGTTCAAACTTAAAAACTCTTAGAAGAAAATACAGGTAAATTTTTGTCCCCTAGGGTTAGGTCAATGATTTCTTATATACATATAACCAAAATTGCAAATGACAAAAGAAGAATAATTAAAATTCAAAAAGGTACCATCAAAAAAGTTTAATGCCAATGCACAGAATGGAAAAAATATTTACAAATGATATCTCTGATAACATTTTATTTAGACTATAAAAAGAACACTTAAAATTCAATAATAAAATGATAAATATTCCAAATAAAGTTGAGCAAAGTATCTGAATGAACATTTCTCAGAAATACAAATGGCCATAGTAAAAGTTGGTCAACATTGTTAGTCAAAAATGGAATGTAAGTAATGAACACAATGAGGGCTTGCATCATACCCACTAGGATGACCATAATTTTTTTAAGTTTTTTAAAAATCTACTTACAAATGTGAGGGTGTGGAGAAACTGGAACACTCATATACTGTTGCACACAAATTGCTCCCTTTTCCTTGGAAAATAGTCTGGCATTTCCTCCAAGTTTAAAAATATAGTTTCCATATGTCCCAGCAATCTCATCCTAGGTATATACCTAAGAGTAATGAAGGCATAAATCCACACAATAACTTCTACATGAATGTTTGTGACACTATTCATAATAGTTCCAAAGTGGAAACCACTTAAATGTCTATCAGCTGATGAATTGATGAATATATGGTATATCCATAAAATGGAATATTATTAATCAGTGTAAAGGAATGAAGTACTGATGATATAACATGGATGAACCTTGGAAACACTCTAACTGAAATAAGCCAGCCACAAACATCACATATTGTCCAATTCTTTTTACAATTTACATCTTCTTTTAATATCCAGAATAGGAAAATTCATAGAAATAAAAAATTATTATGCCTTGAGGAGTTGGTGGTAAATGGAGAATGACTGCTAAGGATATGTGTTTTTGTATGGAGTGATGAACATGTTCTAAAATTTATTAAGGTGATTGTTTTAATTCTGGAAAACAATTTGATGATAAACTTTAAATTGGTGACTTGTATGATACATGAATTATATCTCAATATAGCTGTTATATAGTTTTAAAAAGAACACCCTAGTGGAAAGAAAGAGTAGAAGAATTATCTAAAATAGAAATTAATTAAATTGTTAGGTTTTTTGCTATAAAACATTGACTAGTGATTCCCCACAGGGAAGCTAGAAGATATGGAATGTTTGGGCAATTCTTATTCTTATCACAATGCATATTTGGTTTTTTAAAGTCTTGGGCTATGTTTTATTTTTGTCTGAATTGTCCATACAAGAATTTCTAGTCATATTTTTTACAAAATGCACCATCTTCCCTGAAAACAATTTAGGCTAACAAATGCATACAGTTAGATAGGTGCAATATGCTTAAAACATATGTTCATTTTTACATCTTAGATTTCTATTTGGACTTTATAAATGTTCAGACTCTTCCAAATTCTAACTTATTATTTGAATATTCTAAGGGATTTGTAAGCAACTCTCTAATATTTTTTAATAAGTATGTGATTCTGCAGAAACTAATTAAACATCCGTGAACATTACTTAAGCTATACAAATTATACTAGAAACCTGTATAAACTCTCTTAGAATTAGCATCACAGTAGAATCAATGAATAGAACAAAACGAATGAGCTAAAATAAAAATAAAATCAGAAATCTGGAAACACAGTTCATTGCATTATCTGAAGTTTGAAAATAAAGCTACATGTCTAAACATATGATCTCATAATCAATTAAAATATTTACACATAACAAAATATACAGAATAGAAACAAATAGAAGTTTGGTGCTAAAGACAATCTCAGAATTAATCAATATGCAGTTGTTTTGCATAGTAGTATGGGACTCTAAAAATGACTGTGAAAGCTAAAATTATGGAAAATGATCTAATTAATAAGTGTGAAAAATTATAATTGTTCCATAATCCATTAAAATTTTCAAAATAATAATAAGTGTAAAAGAAAATGAAAAATAGAATTAATATTTATTTGATACACTGTTATCTAAAACATTAAAGTTACTTATTTAAAAATATATACATCAAGAATTATTTGAACAATGCTTGCCTTCTTTTTATCATGTAACTTTTAACATGGAGTGACCATCTTTTCAATGACTCAGCAGATTGTCTTACTCCTTTCTAAATGTGGATTGGCTACCCATATTATAATCCTTTGTACTTTCAATGTCGTGAAGTATCATCTCTGACACTTTGATGTAAAATAGTTTGCTGGCGTCACTTTCTCTAGGGCATCTTCATCTTTTTTGTTGCAATCACTTTCCTCATTTTTGTTGGTAAGTCTACTTTCACTATGTTCCTCTAGGGTCTCTAGAAAGGCAACCCTATCAACATTTCCAAGGTCAGGTATTTTCTCTATAACTCCATTTATGTTTTAATTATAATTTCTCATTCATGTTATCACTTTTCTTTTCTTGACCACAGTTTCAATTTTGTCAATTACCACTTGAATTATCTATTTTGTAATGTATTTACATTGTCAAGTAAGAAACCAGCAAAACTACACACTTCTTGTCTGTGCATGAACTGAATAATGGCTGAATAAGGAGCAATCTTTGACAGACTTGAAAGGAGTGACATGATTTGTTACTGACCATAGTGTACATCTATTATTTATGTAGTTAGTGATTCATTTGTAGACTGACATAGCAAAGTTTATACTTTATATAATTACTGACCAATAATACACCATGGTAAGTGAAATATGAACCATGTTACTGGGGACTGGTGTTACTTAACTAAACTATGGTAGCTAAAACCTGTGAATATAGCACTGTAGCAATGTGAGGATGATACTGGACTTCACGTGAGAATTCATTAAAAATTCAGAATATTAGATCCCAGACAGGACTTACTAAATCAGAACAATTTAAAAAAGATAACTAGGTTATAAATATGTATGTTGAATAAACTTTGAGAATCAGTAATCTAGATTAACAACTATTACTCACTAATTGACTTTCATTTATAGAATTTTTTATTAGAAATTATCTACCTACAAAAGAACTTAATAGAAAATTAGTAATATTTATAAAATTACAAGAACTCTTATGATCCCATGCTCCTCTCTCACCTCAAATGTAACCACTATTTTGAAATTTTTATTTAGCCTTTTCATGTTTTTATTTATGTATTTTAACAAATATATGTCCTTAAAGTATTTTTCAGTAGTCTATTTTCAATTTTATATGAATGAAATCACACTGTTGGTATTTTCATTCACTCGCTTTTTTATTCACCAGTATGTTCCTGAGATTCATGCATATTAATTGTATTGCTTTACCTCAGCTCATTTATTTTCACTGTGGGATAAAATTCAATGATATGAATATACCAAAATTTATTTATTAATTCTCTAGCTAATGCATACTTAAACTCGGTTCAGTTTGGAGCTAGAACAACATTACTGCTGTGAAACTTCTTGTATGCATCTCTGGAATGTATGTCTAGAAATTGAAATTGCTATGTCATAAATTATATACATTATATGGCTATAAAAGTTTCTAAATATTTACTCTTACCTTATGTATTAACTTCATAATGAACTGGTAACAGTTCACAGAGTAGTACAAATCTCCACCTATAATTTAAATAGTACTGAATTATAGTGAATTGATTACATTGAATTCACTGGGGAAAAATAAATACAAAATATAGTCAATTACAGATTTTTTTTTCATGCTAGCATTTTATGATTCTTTTCAGCCCAGCCAGCCAATTAGATGGATAATGCATTCACAGGCTAGGTTATTTCTATTTATTAATTTATTATTTTGCAATTTCAACATTTTTTAGTTGTATGACTATTGCATATCACAAACTGATAAATGCTGAATGTGTGTGTATATGTATATGGCATGGTTTTCATCTCCTCCTAAAATACCAAAGAACAACTAGAGCCATTTACTTAGAAGTTGCCAGCCTGTCTTAAATTAACAACAAGGAAAAAGCCTAACAGACTGAAAAATCAACAACTCCTTGGATCCACAAGAAAGGTAAGAACACAAGGCAAACTGTTGCCTCCAATGTTAGAGAGACAAGCATTTTCTAATTAATTAGATAATTAATTAGGTAGTAGCAAAATTTCTGAAGTTAAATCTTGAAATTGAATTGAATAATGTCTCACTTAGTCCATAAAGACAGTGAACAGAGAAAATCTGTTATTTTACCATATGCTATATATATAGTTAACCACAAGCATCTAACTCTCATTGGCCAACAAAAGAATGAGCAAGACTAGGCAGAGTCCACTTCCATTCATCTTCAATGTGTAAAGCAAAGGCTTATTCAGGCCAGGGTACTACCCATGCAGTGAACAGATAGGTGCATATCTTTATCTCCCTGGCAGAGAAGACTCAGAGTAGCACGGTGTAGTAGCTTTGTTTAGGACCACGCTGTTTATTTTGGGATACAAAAAGTACCCTGCTTACTTCTCGCTTCTCACTGAGCAAAGCACAGCATGGCTTCCCACAGGGTCTTACTTTTATGCTGCAAAAGCAAATTCAAAGATGCCTTCTACAAAGCCCACAAGCACTGAGTCAGGGAACTTGGAAAGAGGCTCAGAGAGAATGGCAGCTGCTCAGGAGGGAGAGCACATCACTGGTTACATGTGAGCTGTCCAGATGTGGAGTTGATATTGCCAATCTGAAAGAGACTAGATGACTGGAGTACCTGGGAAAAAAGTCCCAAGTTACCTTTACTTCTGGGACGGTCTTCTGAACTCACAGTGACAGCAGAATTCAGCTTTGCGTGTCACTTGTTATCAGTCCCTCGCACATAGTTAGATGACAGCAATCACCCCACAGTAACCCCTGCAACCCTATGCATAGTTACTTAAATCAGCATACTCAGTGATACCATGACAAGCACCGAAACTCTCTTTACTGCGATGCAATGCTGTTCTCTGATTTTATGGTGTAATACTATGCACAGAGGGGTCCTGTGGTATTTGGATAACATCATTCCCTTCAATTTGTTGCCAGAGTCACTTCAAATACTGAACACCTTAAAAGTCGCAATACTGGTTACATAGTGAGCAGTTCCTCACTGGCTAAGCCCTGTACTAAATATTTTTCAAATATTATTCATGAAATCTTCACAACTTCTCTATGAGGTAGTATTATCATTACCTTTTACAAAGAAGGAAACCAATTGTTTAGAGTTTGGAGGGAATAAAATCCAAGCCTATTAGTGATATAGCCTGAGGTTTAATCAAATTTCTTAAACTTTAAGGTTTATTCTCAATAATCAACATGTAATATTGCTTCCTTATATCAACACTGTTACTTTAACTTTAAATGAATGCCTACTTTATTGAAAATTACATAAAGAGTCTGCCCAGACTACTAATACTGGATAGACAACCATGGACAACCTCAGTGAATATACTAATAATGAGATATGATGAAGAAATTAGTAAGATTAGAAAAAGCACCCAGGCAATCAAGCAATAATGATATATAAAATATTTGTAATGAAATATTCTAAGGGCTCAAAAATAAACACTAGTAAATATAGTAAGTTCTACACATAGGTATCACTAATCATTAGCTATATGCAATCAATTTCTTCTTTGCAGATGGGAAAAGAAAAACCAGAAATCACAATTTCAATGGAACATTAAAACAGAAGGGAAGTTCAGATCATTATCTCTCATACATAAAATTATAAATTTGGAATTTTTAGTAAATATACTCGGTGCACAGGTATATAAATGCACATTTAACCATTTATTTTTTTCTGGAACCTAATAACTTCATCATTATTTTAAACATATCTTGCACTCATAAGTAGACTATGATGTTTTCTTGATTCCTTTTTGTTTCTTATGCCATTTCTTGAAAAATTCTAGATTTTCTTGCTTCCTATTTCTCTTCTTATTAGTAGCAGGGAAGGAGCAAGTAAAATACACATTAATAACCAAGATGAAGTTATAAGCATACTGGGATTTATCAACAGAGACCATATTTCCAACAAGTTGCAAAGCACCTTTTCTGGTATATTTCCTCTAAAACTACTCCTCCCCTAACTCCATCTCTTCTTTCTTCTCTGTCAAATTTCTTAAAGCCTTTAAAATTCTTATTTTTTCTCTAAGTACCATTCCAAATACCAGCCTCTTCCTACTTAAAAAATAAAATCTCTCATTATGTATTATTTACCAGCATGTATTTTTCTGTTGTGGCATTGATCGATCTTACGCCACTTTGTCATATATACGTATACACACACACACACACACACACACACACACACACACACATTTTAGTCTTGCTCTTGCCATCACCTTTAATAAATTGCAAATGGTAAAATATTTTTCTAGGTATCTTATATTCTTAGCAGCATTGAGTAGAAAAAGAGTATGGGTATATGACAAAGAATAAATTTATAATTTAATTAGGCATTAAAAATTAAAAATGGAAAACACTAACTTTTGGCTATGATATATAGTAATATAAAAATAAATTATTTCTCAAATTTAATTTGAACGAACTCCCTTTTTGAGGGTTTTAGCAATTCAATAAACTTTCTTATATTAAAATTTAAAAGTTCTCAAAGCTGATAATGTACTACTATTAATAGATTGGTCATATAGACTGACTGTAACTCATTATTAATAGCAATGACCACTGTTAAAATGTAACTTTCTGTTCCAAGTATGCTGATCTACATGATACAATAATAGTTTAAGGTTGTCCAATTGTAAGTATAGATTATTTTTATAGGAAACTATGAATAGTGTTTATTCATCATCAATATTTCCGATTTTTATACCTTTCAAGATGGTGAACCTCTTGACATTCTACATGTCTTCTGAAAAATAGTAAGAAACCTCCCTAACACACTGAAAATTCAGGAAGAAAAGAAAAAAACAAGTCTCTTTTGATAATGGACAACCAAGAGTGAAGCTGCTATAACATAGATGCAGAGTGCAAATTTATAAAATTTGTAAAATGTGACTTGTAAACTAAGAAATCAAAGTGGCACTAGGTTGATAGCTCTACCTTAAATTTAATAGAACCAAGTTCAAAACTTCTCTAATGAAAAGCACATCCCACCATTTATGACAACACGGGCGAAACTTCAGGGCAATATGCTAGGTGAAATAAGTCAAAGACAAATGCTATATAATCTCATATGTGGACTCTGAAGACAAACAAAAAACAAAAACCAGACTCGTGGAAAAAAGAAATCAGATTTGTGTTGAGAGGTGGGAAGTAGCTGGGGAAGTTGAAGGTGTCAAAAGGTGCAAACTTTCAGTTATAAGATGAGTAGGCACTGGGGGTGTAATCTACCACATGGTGAATGTAGTTAACACTGCTGTATGGTTCATGTTAAAGTCAGCAAGAGAGTAGACCTCAAAGTTCTCATTCCAAGGAAAAAAAAAAAGGTGTTGTTTTTTTTTTTGCTCTTTTTATACCTATATGAGATGATGGATGCTAACTAAACTTATTTTGGTAATCATTTTACAATACATGTAAATCAAGTCATTATGATATATACCTTAAACTTATACAGTGCTATATGTCAAATATATCTCAAAAAATTTGAAAGAGAAAAAAAGCATTATCTAGTTGTATCTTCAGAATCCCACAGATAATATTGAATAAAAATTATTCTTTAAAAAATTAAACAAATGAGGAAAGACACCATCATAAGTAGAAGTCAATAAAGACACAGAAAAGAGTCCAGTAAAATCAATTCTTAGGTTTAACTGTTACAGATGTAAAATATCTCCACATATTAGTTTTTAAAATAAAAAACATAAAAATAAGCAGGAAATAAAATATCAAAAGGAAGAAAGTAGATTTTAAAAGTTCCAGTAAGTACTTTTAGAAATAAAAAATGATGACTTATTAACAACTAAATAGATATGTTCATAGCATAATAGGCAAAACTGAAGAATTACTAAACCAGAAAACATAACTAAAGACATTATGCAGAATTTAGCTCAGAAATATGAGATAAAAAATAGGAAACAGAGATTAAGAGAAACAGAGAACAGAATTAGAAGTGTAACATAAGTTACCATGATTCCACAAGCACAAAAGAGAGCTATTGAGCCAGAGAAAGTATTTGTTATAATTTATAATGTTATCTCTTAAAACAATATTTAGATCCTCTCAGTAATGTGTATTAATAGTATCAAATATTATTCATGTTGCTTCTACACTTATCTCTCTGTGAATATCCCTGTCTCTATCTTTGTCTCTATTCATCCGTCATCTACAAAAGTGATTGACATGAATTATTTAATATTGCAAAACATGCATCTGTTGTGAATTCAACACTAATTCCTGTATACTACTGAATTGACTCAAAGAGGATTAAAAAAAAGAATGTTAAGCACTCTGGAAAATTACACTTTCTTCTAGAAGAATGTATGCTATTTATGCTATTTGATATATTAATTAAATTGTGTTTTCCCTTACCTAAGTGTTTCAGTCATTCAAGACATTCTCACCCTCAGAAGTAATCTCTGTGTTCTGTTTAAGTGGAGGCACATGACAATCTGATTAGGTACATTTTTTTGTGTTTTTTTTTTTCAAGGATTTAAGACAAGTGATGTGGAAAGTAGCTTAAACAGGGCTAGTTACAAGAGTGGCTGTTGAGAGTTATGGGTCATAGGTGCCATCAGTGAGTCTGGAGAGAAAAAGCTACTCATTCTTAAAGAATGTCTTGTTTGTATAATTGTGATACTGTAGCACTTTCTAAGTGTAGTGCCCAGGGCAAGGGCCTTTCCTGACTGGTCTAAGAGTGGTACCAAGCACGACTTGGAAGAATAATATACCGAAATGAAGATCAAGTTTATTTCTAGTAGGGAAAGAGTGTATGCTTCATCTATATTGGTGTCTTAGATCACTTAGACTGCTAAAACAGAATACTAGGTTGCTTATAAAAACAGAAATTTACTTCTGATAGTTCTGGAGGCTGGGACGTCCAAGATCAAGGAATCTTCTAACTCTGACCTCTGAGGGGCAAGGGAGCTCTCTGGGTCTATTTTATAAGGCACTATTCCCATTCAAGAAGGTTCCATCTTCATGACCTATATCTTTCCCAAAGGCCCTCCTCCCAATACTATCACATTGGGGATTAGATTTCAACATAAGAATTTTGGGGGTAAAAACATTCAATCTACAGCAATTGATAATGCTCTACTTCATAAACTGTGGTTTATTCACAGGTGTTTCTTTTGCCATTATGCTTTATAACTTTCAAAGATAATTATTTGTATAAATATTTCATTTCCCAATCCCCAAATCCTCTCATGGTCTTTATAATTGCTGTTTGAAATCATTTAAGATATTTTACTGATATACAGCTTGTATTTTGCATTATAATGAATATTAAATATTAAAATAGTAAACTTCCACATTGATCATAAAATCACAAAAGCACAAAATACTTTTAACGCATGAATCTCTTCTTTGTCATCACTGAACACACTGTCACTCAGTCTCTCAGTGTTCATATCTGTAAGTGGAATGTCATTATCACAAGAAGCCATCTGTTCAAAGTTGGACAGCATGAGTTGTTAGGCAAGTCCTGTGGCATATGTACCAGAACCTCCTTGTCTGTCAGATTATACATGCATTTTATTCAAAACTTATTCTAGTTTTGCTCTCTAAAGTCACACAGAACAAATATATTTTCAAAATAACAGAAATACAAATATTTCATTTTATCATCATATATGAACAATTAGAAAAATGTTAACAATTGGATTCCCCTCTCATCACAGAATGTTATGTGATTGGTGTTCATTCCTCAAATTTACTACCCCTAGACTCAACCTAATATTCCAGAGATGAAACAAATTATTCCAAAAAATTGTTTCTTACAACATTTCAAAAGTTATCAACTTTTGATAGGAGGACATTTCCATTCATCTTTAACTAGATAAATGATAGAAAGATAGATAAAAAATAGATAGAACTGTAAAAACTCCAATTATCAACTATGCTGTACCAGAAACTGAGTAAAATAATGATTACAGAATTTTAAATGTGTTAAGTTTTATTTTGAGGGTTGTATTCAGAACTTTTAAACTATTAAAATGGTCTTGAATGTTAAAATTACAATTTAATATTACCTTCTCTTTAGCCTAATTCATGTATACATTTAGAAAATATGCTTTTTGCTCATCTTAGTGTCTTTAAAAATAATTTGAATATTTCATAGCAAAGGAAAGACTCACATTGTATTTAACTACAGTGTGATAGAAAAGCTAATGTTTTCAGTGTGGGCGCTCGGGAACGGCAGAGGTACATGACAGATGTAACCGGCATTCAGTACACGTTATTTTTCTTATTTCACCCAACCACTGATAAAAATCAGCCAGAGGGACACATTTTGGCAGATTGATATTTGGGGTCAAAATGACCAAATGACGTTTAGAATATGAAGATAGGAATTCCTACCAGTGTATTTAAATTTATATTCAGACTGTAACTTCTCTTTTTATGACCACAGCTTTTCTAAGGCCTGGTTTTACATTCATTTTAAAATAACTCTGAAATACGGAACAAGTTAAAATTGTATTTTAATTAAGATCATGAGTCACATGACTTTTTTCTTTCCACTATAAATATATTCTTATATTTGGTTGTTTTATGCAATGTGATTATAATTGAATAGTAAATTAAAATAAAAATTAATGTGGAATTGAACATGTTATATACAATTGTATATGAAATACATGACATGAATTATATGTTACATAGAAATAAGTATCTCTGGAATTGCTTCACCTATAATAAACCAGATATTTAAACATGTGAACAGACTAGTCTAGATCAATATTGAAGTTTGACTTTTTCTATCACAAAAGTAAATCTCTCCCATTCTAGGCCAAGGAAATGGCTATCATATATTAACATATGATTGTTAAGTTTATAGTGATAAAATTTCTTCCTAATAATAATTACCCTTTCAAGAATTTAATCATCTACATTAAGTCTGTTGGGTTAAATATAAGTAAGTTTCACAAAAACTTAGTAGTAAAATTCATCTTTGTGTAGGATACTGGCATTCAGAGTTACAGTCTTCAGATACTGATCTATCAGTAACCAGTAGGATTGTGGATTGCCAAATTGTTCTGTTCCTCAGTATACTCACCCGTTTAAAAAAACCGTGGTTAACTAAGCACCCTTTATGATTAATTGTGGCTCTAAATCTCTTCAACTTTATTTAAATACCTTGAGTGTCTCAATACTCAGAGTAAAACTTCATTTGTTTTACTATTTTTACATATGTCACTTTGGCTATAAATAAGACTGTCAACATTTGAGTTTACCAAGTTCTTAAAACACATAGCAAAGAATTAGAACTCCATTCTTTCCATAAACATAAGAGTAAATATAGTATGCAAAATTAATGAAAATACATATTTATAAATTGTTTGCAGTAATTTTATAGGTTAAGCTACATTGTGGATTTACGGGAAGATTATTTCAGGAAAACATTCATTTATATGAAGAATAAAATTCATAACAGTTAAATTAAGTGCATCCACTGAAAAATTTTTAAAGGTTTTTTTTTTTAATGTAGTAACTAGACTATTGCCTAATCTCTATAAAATATATTTGTAAATAAATCATGACTGTTTGCATATTCACTAATACTTTTAAAACGAATTTTAGGAGCTTTGTACTTTGTACTCACATGTCTTCTTAAGATGACTTTATTAAAATTAGGCTTATAAAATATAGCTAATTATCATCATTTCCATCATTGGACAGCGCACAATTGTTATCATTAGTTTTACATGTGAACAGTTTGTCCAAGATATCATCTCTTTGCTTTGTCATCCAATCCACTAGGTTTGGCAAAATGCATTTCGTGGGAAAACAAGAAGATAGCTCAGTGATTGCCTTGCAACAGCATTGTTACTTCACAGTTGAGTAACCTCAGACTCTGCTTTTTGTGTTTCAGGTGGGTATGAAGGGAGCTTAACTTGATCACATCTTTGAGTTAAGATTTTTATATTTTTCTAGAGCTAAGGTTTTCTTAGCAGGGCTCTAAGCTGTCATGGAGTAAGTATATTCTTATCTTGCTGTCCTTTGAAGCATGACATCATGACTAAAGATGAGAAGCATATACTGGATTGCAGACACCTGAGCTGAATTTTGATGGGCTTTCTGTACATTTTGTAATCCCTGGGGACAGAAAATCACGCCCCCTGATTCACCAAAGCACCAGTTGATGCTTTAAAGAGAACGAAGAATTTCCTAAAAGACAAATGCTAAAAGTATATAATGAGTTACTTAGATGAATGACTTTAGTCTTGATAAAAATTACCTAATTGCAATATTAGATGCATTCTTTGCTACAGTAAAGTTTATAAACTCCAAATGTTCATTTAGACTAAAAAAAGTCACCTTTTAGGTAATAATTATACAAGTAAGCATAAATATTTACATTGTGTCTTGCAGTTTAAAAATGTCACTCATCACATGAGTTTCTTTTTAATTAATTGTGTTATAAAAAGTTAATAAAAAGTGATTTTCTAGTTAAATAATTTATATCCTGGTTCCTATTAGTCATATTTTTATTTCTGTGCAGCTGTACTATTTCAGAGAACATATAAATGGACTTAATGGTTGGCATTTTTAAGAAAAATTTTTGTCATTTTAAAAATGTTGATTTTTATTTAGAGTGTTTCAACCTATGTTAACAGTAATAAATTCTGAATTATATAATATGCCTTTTAAGCATGACAGGAGCTATCATGATAATTTATTGCTGACATAATAACCTAATACAATAATAAGCTCTCTGATTGTAAAATACCCTCAAATTGCTGGCATCAAACTTTTCCTGCTCTACATCCTGCAAAATCTTAGAATAAATTAGTTGATTTGAATACTTTTTGTCTTTGTCTTCCAAGTTCTTTTATTAGAATGTTGAGGGAAAGAAAATCAATTAATACAGGGTTGACAGCCTTTATTCAAACATTACTCATACAAAATGCTTTTTTTTGTTTGTTTGCTTTGAGTGCCTACTATTTACTAGACTCTACTATACGTTGGAAATAAAATATCAAGGAAATGAAAAGCAGAAACTGAACTCTTAACTTGCAATTCAGTATAGGAGGAAGGCATTAAACAATTAAATGCATAAATGAATCATCTCAACCTCGGCAAATGCTACAAAGTACATGCTGATGTGAGTACTTATAATGGGAAATGTAATTTAATTTAGGGGTTAGATAACAACTTCCTGAGGAAATAACAACCTGGCTGAGTTCTGAAGGATAAGCAGTAATTTTATAAGAGATGAGGCCGGGGAAAGAAGGGAAGGAGGAACTCTCTGTTGCCTGTGCAAAGTTCAAAAGAAGCATGGCATGTTTTAAAAGCATAATCAACTTAAACATGAAACCGAGGATGTTTTTTGAAAGCAGGTTGTCACACTATATAATAATTTATTCAGTTAAAATTGTTTATCCCTTATTTATATTTCCACTTTACAGATGAGTTAACTAAGACCCTAAATTATGTAAATTCACCAAAGCAAATACATAATGTACAGCAAAGCAGGGATTTGAAACCAGTTAGACTGACTCCAAAGTTTCTATGCTTCCCAATATTGTATCCAGCATCTTATATGAAAAAAAAAAAAAGACTCTATAAGAAATTGGGATAGAATAGATCAATTTCTTAGATAATTGAGGGATGCATGACTTTGGTAGTTAAGATCAGCAATGTTGCCTAGATGTGCCATACTGAAGCCTGAGACAAAAGGAAAAATACCAATCCTACTTTCCTTATGGTGGATTTTTTATACTAATTTAAAAAAATGCACTAAAATATTATCTCGATGATGAGTTTTTGGTGCCTCTTTACATGTTGTGCCCAAGGCTACTACCCCAATCACCTCCTCTTGTTCTACACGTGTAGGAGGGGAAAAGGAGCAGGGGTTAGAGCATATATGCAAAGGCATGGTGATGAACCAGTATCGAAATGGCTGAAGAGGAAAATAAGCACATAAAAGGAATGATGAAGAAGGAACGACAGACAGTCAAAGCTAGAGATCCTGGGGATGTGAAATACATTTCTGAAGACGAAGTGGAAAGAGCCCTAGAAGGTCAGGGAGTGTTGGTCAGAGTTTGAATTCCTTGGAATTGAGGTTTCGGAGAAGGCGAAGTTATTATTGGCCATAATAAAGAAAATGACTGAACAAAAATTAACACGATGCCAATTAAAATAGAGAATCTCTTACAGACGTTGCTACAATTGTACTTAAGGCTAATTAGCTCCCCAGTAAGTTTTATTGATATATATATATAAGTTTTAAAAGAGTTTATTTGTATGATATAAAATATTTTGAGATGACTTAAGTACTATATGATATAGGATCATATTGCTTGTCAACTGGCCAAAATATTTTTGATGCATTTGATGCCAAAACTGAATAAAGTGGATGAAATAAGAGCCAGAAAACAGAGCCTGCACTCAGCTTCTGTATTTATTTTGAACCAGAACTCATATTCACATAATGAATTTCTATAAATCATGATTTTTCAAACCTTAAAATATAATTACAAGTGATAATTTATAATTATTGTCTCTGGCTTTTCCTAGAGTCCTTAACAGCTTCTATGATAAATGATGGTTATGTGCAATATGGTATGTTAACAACTGAATTAGAACATCCTGACCATATGTCTATCACTGCAGGCAAAGTCCAGAAGGATGATGTGAAGATAAAAACATAGGATAAGTTCCCCTCCTAATTACGTGAAACTAGAAACTGATGGTTGACAGATAATAAATGAGATGTAAAATTATTGCTTCAAATGTTTGGATATTAATAAATGGGGACATTTATGAAAATATATGCAATGCCCAGGAGTTAGGGCAGAGTTTCCACTCAGAGAAATATATATACTTAACTAAATTCTTCTTAATATGAGATCAAAAGCAGAATTTATTAATTTAAACACAAGAACTTCAAACCATAAATCTCAGTGAGGTTACACCTTTTTAAAGCTGCAAATTGAAGTTAACAGGTCAAAATCAATTAGGTTTGCTAATCTGTTCACAAAGGTGTAAATTCTTAATCATAATTTATTACAAGGCTGACAATGTAATTTAACAGCAGTACTTAAATCCTGATCAGACAATTCAACTTTCCAACTCAGGTTCATTTTTTTCCTTGAAGGAAATAAAAAGACTATTTTAATGTTAGCATCATAAGCCAACTGTAATATTATACATATACAATACATACAAGGTGTTGCACATAAATATATCATTTATGGGTTAGAAATGATATTACTCAGTACTAGGATTTTGGACATATTTTATGAGGGTTGGCATTTGACATTTATATTATTGGCACATTCTTTTATGTTGGAATGGATCAGGTGGTAACTTTTCTTAAAATTCCTATGTTGAAGTCATCTCAAGAATGTTCTCAATTTTCTATTATAAGGACTACTTCAGAGCAGTGTAGTTCCTTTTGAAATGAAGTCAGTTCTACTCTCACCACTGCCACTGGTGACAAGAGATTCCATTTGTTTCAAATTGTTCAGCAAAATTGGTCCCCTTAGATATCTTGCAAATTTTGCCGTGCCCAGTGCCTTCAGAGAGTGACATGTGGAATATCTGTGGTAGTTGAGTCTGGAGATTAAACTTTTAATTTTTGCTTCAACTGAATGGATGTCTATTGGGAAGCCAAAACAAGACATTTGGAGCGGATATTGATAGATACTACAGAGAGTTCAAATCTCCTTTTGCTCTGGAGACTCAGTTCTGTCTTGGCTTACGTAAGAGCACATACCCCTCCATGATGAGAATAAGCTCATGGAAAGTTAACTGTATTACATTTCTGAGAGCTTAATTTTAAAAGAAATACCTCACACTAGAATTTGGTTTCATGTGCTTTGTGTGTTATTTGGAGTACAGGCCTACCTGAGAAATAGTGTGAGTTGGATTCCAGACCACTGCAATAAACAAAATATCACAGTAAAGCCAGTCACACAAATTTTTTGGTTTCCCAGTGCATATAAAACTTATGTTTACACTTTAGTCTATTAATTGTTCAATAGCATTATATCTATAAAATAATATACATACCTTAATTTTAAAATAATACTTTATTGCTAAAAAATGCTAAATGTCATCTGAACCTTCTTTGAGTCCTAATCTTTTTGCTGGTGGAGAGTTTTGGTTTAATGTTCTGGCTGCTGACTGATCAGGCGGTGGTTGCTGAAGGTCTGAGTGGCTACGGCAAGACAACAGTGAAGTCTGCTGCATCCACTGACTCTTCCTTTCATGAGCTATTTCTATGTGGCCTGTAATGCTCTTTAACAGCATTTCACCCACAAAAGAAATTCTTTCAAAACTGGAGTCAATTTTCTCAAACCCCGCTACTGCTTTATCAACTAAGTTTAGGTAATATTCTAAACTCTTTGCTATCATTTCAACAGTCTTCACAGTGTCTTCACCAGGAGTAAATTCCATCGCAAGAAACCACTTAGTTTGCTCATCCATAAGAAGCAAATTCTCATTTGTTAAAGTGTTATTATGAGACTGCAGCAATTCTGTCACATCTTCAGGCTCCACTTCCAAATCTAGTTCTCTTGTTGTTTTCACCTTGTCTGCAGTTCCTTCCGCCACTGGAGTCTTGAGCTCTTCAAAGTTTTTCACAAGGTTTGGAATCAGTTTCTTCCTAATTCCTGTTCATGTTGACCTCCTCTCATGAATCAAGAATGTTCTTAATGGCATGTTCTGGAATGGTGAATCCTTTCCAGAAGGTTTTCAATTTAATTTGCCTAGATCCATCAGAAGAATTACCAACTATGCCAGCTATAGCCTTAGGAAATGTAATTCTTAAATAGTAAGATTTGAAAGTCGAAATGACTCCTTGATCCCTGGGCTGCAGAATAGATGTTGTGTTAGCAGACATGAAAACATTAATCTCATTGTGTATCTGCTTTGGAGCTCTTGGGTGACAGATGCATTGTCAATGAAAAGTAATATTCTGAAAGAAAACTTCTCTTTTTCCTGAGAAGTAGGTCTCAATAGTGGACTTTAAATATTAAATAAATCATGTTGTCAATACCTGTCCTGTCACACAGGCTTTGTTGTTCCTTTGATAGGACATACGCAGAGTAGATTTAGCATGATTCCTAAGGGCCCTAGGGATTTCAGAATGGTAAATGAACATTGGCTTCAACTTAAAGTCACCAGCTACATTAACCCTTAACAAAAAAGTCAGCCTGTCCTTTGAAGCCAGGTATTGACTTCTCCTCTCTAGCTATGGAAATCCTAAATGTCATGTTCTTCCAATATAAGACTGCTTTATCTATGTTGAAAGTCAGTTATTTACCGTGGCCACCTCCATTCATTATCTCAGCTAGATCATCTGGGTAACTTGCTGCAGCTTCTACATTGCTGCTTCATCTTGCACTTTCATATTATACAGACACATTCTTTCCTTAAATTTCGTGAACCAACCTGATAGCTAGCTTCCAATTTTTCATCTGCAGTGTCCTCACCTCTCTCATCCTTCATAGAACTGAAGTGAATTAGGGCTTTGCCCTGGACTAGGCTTTGGCTTAAGGGAATGTTGTGGCTGGTTTGATCTTCTATCCAGACCACTAAAACTTTCTCCATATCAGCAATAAGACTGTTTCACTCTCTTATCATTCATTTGTTCAAAAGAGTAGCACTTTTCCTTCAAGAACTTTTCTTTTGCAGTTTGCATTTACAACTTGGCTAACTGTCTGGCACAAGAGACCCAGCTTTTGGCCTATCTTGGATTTCAACACCCCTTCCTCACTAAGCTTAATCATTTCTAGCTCTTGATTTAAAGTGAGAGATGTGCAAGTCTTCTTTCAAATTGCACACTTAGCAGCCATTGCAGGGTTATTAATTGGCCTAATTTTAATATTGTTGTGTCTTAGGGAATAAGGGACACACAAGGAGATGAAGAGAGATGGGGAAAGACAGGTCGGTAGAGCAAGTCAGAAATCACAAAACATATACCAATAAATTTGCCATCTTACATTGGCATGATTCATGGAGTCCCAAAACAATCATAATAGTAACATCAAAGATCACTGATCACAAACCATCATAACAAATATAATAATAATGAAATAGTTTGAAGTATTGTGACAATTGCCAAATGTAACACAGACACACAAAATGAGCAAATATTGTTGGAAAAATGGGGCCGATTGGCTTGCTTTATGCAGGCCACCAACATTCAATTTGCAAAAAAACCCCAAATATTTGCAAAGTGCAATAAAACAAAGCTCAATAAAATGAAATATGCTTGTATATTGTTGTGTCTCTTGATTTTGAAAATTTGTACTCAGAACTACATCAAAATAATACAAGAAAATTGCATCATTTTTATATTAGTATTTATTGGACATCTACTTTTGATGATGGATTTCTAGATATTGGTTGATATAGCAATGAATGAGATAAACACAATACCTGCTTTATAAAAAGTCCACCTAATTGATTACACAAATAGTCACATATCTCAGAAATGTATTTTATAGAGTTATAAAGATAAAACAATCTAAATCATTTATTATTCAGTGAAGAAAACTGCAGTCCAGAGAGTTTGAATGGCTTGTCAATATTAATAAGCTAATTACTAACAGATTGATCTGAGACTCAAGTCTTCTAATTGTGTCCAACGTGGCATAATTGTATCCATGTTTTAAATTTCCAATTATTATTCACTCCTCCTACAACTGCTGAGGATAAAGGACTATTGTAAGATTTTTTTCTTTACTTTGAAGGTTTTTTGTCTAAAAATACTATGTGTTTTATATATATTTTATGTAATATATATAAATGAATCATTTTGCTGTGTACCCGAAACTAATATTGTAAATCAACTACATTTCAATAAAAAAAATAAGAATTAAAAATACTATGTGTTTGTGTGTGTGTGTATGTGTGTATATGCAGAGAGAGAGAGATCTTAAGAAGATGGCCTAGTAATTTTCAAAGAAAAAGTCACTGCTTATATTAACCTAACGCTAATTAGAAATAAGAATTTTCAGGAAAAAGCAGAGTTTGTGGAAAATCTGTCCTGAAGTATTAATTTTTAGTACTCATTTTGTAGAGCTGAGATGACAGAGGTTCACAATGTCAAAGACGCATTATTCAGACATCAGTTTTCTAATAGATGTCTGAGTAGAAAATGTTTTAGTTAATCTGATTGATTTTCAAGCTATTTTGAAATCATCAGTGGACCCTAGAAAGCCTTCTAAAGAGGATTTACTTTCAACAACCCCTCAGGTTAAAATGGTTAACAGCTAGATTAAGTGCTGTACCTTCAGTGACCTGAAAGGCAAAGGGAAAGAGCACAAATGAATAATTTGTAGCAATGTTGTACTTTATTCCCATTAAATACAGACAGAAAAAAAAAAAATGAAGAGAAACTTGGTTACTAAATAGTAGAATTTTAGAACTGAAATGATCTTAGATAAAATTGGGACACTTCCTATGTGTCAAGCATTTTGCTAAATATTTCATAGTCACTATTTAATTGTAATGCTCACAATGCATGATAAGTAATAATATTTTCATTTGACTAATGTAGAAATGAGAGGAGTATCCTAATTTTGCTTTCTTTTTCAACTAAGATAGCCGAAATTCAGAAAGAGATTTGACATCCTTAGCAGGGCTTAGCAGTCCAGTGAATTAGAACCTCTGACTCTGGTGATCTCTTACTCCTAGCTCAGAATGTAATTATCTCTATTAATACTGTATGTATGTGTATGACAACAGATGGGTACGTAGATAGGTAGATAGATAGATAGATAGATAGATAGATAGATAGATAGATAGATAGATGGATGTAGGTAAAATAGGTGTAAAATTATGTATCTTGAAAATATGAGTAGGAAATTTGTAGAATTCTAATAATAATAAAGCTAAGTCTAATATATTGCATAAACATACTTTGAAGATATGCAATAGAAATATTAACATTTAATTTTTATGTCAATGAAATCAGATTTATATAAATTTTCAATTAAGAAAGTCCAACTATGTATTCTCTTATTGCTTTTTTAAGTACAAATATGGTCACATCCTATTACATAATGAACATTTTAAAAGGCTTGTAATTAAGTAATGATTCTGTTTGACTTGGTTTTTGTTTTTCATGCACATTTGAATTTTACTTCAGTGAAATATTACAATAAATGCACACTTGTTTAAAAAGACAGGAAAGTATCCTATATGTATTTTCCATAAAAAAAAGTCTGCAAGTACAAAGGGAAAAAACTATTTTTGAATAATATTTGTATCTTGCCTTAAAAATCCTTTCCACATAAATAAAGATGAAATTGAAACAAGATAATTTAACTTTTAATTTCTGGCCATTGTAGTAATTCATATTCAGCTTGAAAAAATATAGTATGAAGAGAAAAAATAATCTGCAATTATTCATTCCATGATAATTACTGACATTTTTATTTTGCCTGTAAAAGTACATATGATTGTACGTGTTTGTGTATAAATACATAGTATATTTACTTCTAGGACACTGGTTTCACATATCAATATATGATAAAAGTCTCATGTATGAATAATTTTTTTCAGAAAAGCACAGGTAATAATGACTTCATCTTATGAAATAAAATTATAACTAAGCTCAGCTGAAACTTGAGAAATTTTACTTATTGGTCTTATCCTACACATAAAAGACAAATGTAGAATGTTAATCTTTGCCATTATCTGTTTTTACTAATATTTTATGTGAAAGCATATTTTCCTGATTTCTTTGGTTTTGGAGCTTGTAATATGAAAAGTTAGCAGTTTATAATATCAAATTAAAATATTAATTATAATGTTAAATGTGAAATATGCCTGGGAAAATGCATGATTTTTAATTTCTGCCTCATACATTTTTCCATCTTCCAAATTCTTTGTGGTCAATACACAGTACTTTTATAATTAGAGAAACTAAACATAATATTTAAGAAAATGGTAAAACTTAGCAGTATCAAAAACATAGGATGAATTATTTGAATTAAGTTTTTTAGAGAATAAAAGTTATTTTAAAACAAAATGATTTAGATAGAGCATTTAGAAGTTGTTTAATCCAAAAGGGCTTCATTAAATAGCTTTTTAAATAAAAGAAATTAACAAGCAAGATTTAAAGTAATTCTCCAGTTTCAGATTCAGTGTGACATAAATCAGCGGAGGTTGATCACATTCACAAGAGCCAATAAATTGTATATTAACACTGAGATGTACAAAAAAAATGAAATTTACATGAAGACCCTCTACAAAGTGTCTTACAGAGTCAAAAAGAAACAAAGGATCTGTAATTCTGAATCTGCCATGCACTAGGCCAGGGATTCTCAAATTTTAATGTGCCGGTGACTCACTTAGGAAATTTGTTAATAGGTAGATTCTCAAGAATTCTGCATTTCTAACAACATTCAAGTGATGTCTGTATTGCTGGTCTGTGGACCACTCTCTGAATTGCAGAATTCTGGGTACTCTGTTAGTTCCTTCATGTGTATTGGCTATTAGCTTATGGTACTATGCCAAATTTGTAAATTATAAATTTGAGGAAGGAAGTAGGTAAGTAATTTATTAAAACTCTCAATGATTTGCTATTTTCCTATTGCTGCTAACACATTACCACAAATTCATTTGCTTAAGATAACATGAATTTATTATCTTTAAGTTCCACAGGTCAGAAGTCTGATGTGGCCTAAAATCAAGGTGTTGGAAGGGATGAATTCCTTCTGGAAACTCCAGGGGAGAACCTGTTTCCTTGCCGTTTCCTAGAGGCCACCCTCATTTGCTGGCTTTGGCCTCATTCCTCCATCATGGAAGCCGGCAAAATGACTGAGTCCCTCCCATGATGCTATCTTCCAGCTCCTCTGTTTCAATTGTCACATCTCCATCTCCAAGTCTGGCTCCTTTCTGCCTCACTCTTCTACTTTTAATTCCAAGTGATCACTTTGGACCCAACTGGATAATCCAGGATTATCTCCTTATTTTAAGGATGCTTAATTAGCAACCTTAATTTAACCAGCAACTTTAATTCCCCTTTGGCATGGGTTATGGATTAAATTTTGTTACCCCAAAGATATGTTGAAGTCCTAACCCCTGATATCTTTGAACGTGACTTTATTTGGAAGTGGGGTCTTTGCAGACGTAATTAAGTTGAGGTCATTAAGGTGTTCCCTAATCCAACATGACTGGTGTTCTTATATGAAGAAGGGAAATATGAAAAAAAAACATAGAAAGAACAACATGCAATAAAAAAAGACAGAAATTGGAGTGATGAAGCTGCAATCAAGAAATGCTAAGTATCACTGTCCACAGCCAGACCTAGGAAAAGACAATGAAGAATTCTACTCAAAGTCTCCAAGGTAACATGATCATGCTGTGTGGGAGCCCATGATTGGGTTAACAAATTGTAATAGACCCCAGCCGCTTATCTCCTTAAAAAAGAGCAAATGTGCTTAGTAATCACCTTGCTTGCATAGTTGAGGTTTTAGCAATGACCCAGGCCCTCCCCTATAAATGCTGGGCATGCCTGCTGTTACATAGTCTTCTCTCCCCAAAATAGCCTTGGGCTGGAATGGTAAACAAGTTATAAAAAGCTGCAGACTCAGAGATGCGAAGGCTGGTTAGCCAATGATGGGTATGATCCCGTTTCTCATTCGTTCCACCCTGATAAGCTGAAAGGCTCAACACGATTATGATTCACCAAAAAGGGTCTTCTGACCTTGAGCCAAACACCAACAATAAACAAAGCCTTTGTACTCATTGTGATCCCACTCTTACCTTCCCTGAATTCCTGCATTCCTCCTTTGGCTGTACACAATAAATATGTGAGCATTTGAGAGGCTCGAGGAGTTGGCTCCCGACTCCCTCTCACTCTGTTGACTTTTTCCACAGAGTCTTGAGTAATTCATTCTGTCTCTGTGGGACTTCTGCCGGCCAGAACCCACAATGCTGATATTGTGATTTTGTCTGTTAGCCTCCAACACTATAAGTAAATAAATTTCTGTTGTTTTGAACCATCAAGTTTGTGTTATTTTGTTACCAGAGCCAAAAAAATTAATACATATTCATAAATTTATGGGAATAGGACATGGACATCTTTGGAGAGTCATGAGTCCACTTACCACAGATAGAAAGTGATTTTGTAGTTGATTTAAAAGTGGTAGTGATTTGAATGATATTTTGAGCAAAATATGTTGCCCTTAAGCCATCATTGGTGGATCCCCAAAGGCACAGTAGTTCGTATTGAGAATATAGCCTTAAATTTCTATAGTTCAAACAGAAGTTGTCCTGAACAGGGTGCTAATATCTTACCAAAAAGGTTGCCCTCAACCTTGATTCACACGAAATTAATGATTACGGTCAGTTATTTAAGATACTGCAACTCTCTGGCATATTAGCTGGTGTGGTTTTTTTCACTCCTGATTATTGTTTCCACGAGGAAGAATCTCTAATGGTCCATTTTCCCATTACTGCCAGGGACTGTGTCATGGGCTACAAGTTTATGTCCCTCCAAAATTCAGATGTTGAAGCTCTAGCCTCCAGTGCTATGGTAATAGGAGGTAGAGGTTTTGGGAGGTAAAGAGATTTAAATTAGGTATTGAGTGTAGAACTCTCATGATGGAATTAGTGCCCTTCTAAGAAGAAGAACAAGAGAGAGAGAGACGAAAGGCCATGTGAGCACGCAGGGAGAAGGTGGCTGTCTACAAGCCAGAGGTGAGCTCTCCCCAGACACAGAATCTACTAGCATCTTGATCTTTGACTCCCTAGCCTCCAAAATTATGAGAAACAAATTTCTGCTGTTTAAACCAGCCAGTCTATGGCATTTTATTATAGAAGTCCTAGGAGACTAAGACAAGACCGGGAGAATCTATTTCACATTTCTGGTTTCCTGTAGAGGTAGGATAGATTCTACAATATTCTCTTTACCAGTAGTAAAGGTAATACTTAATTTATGTTAAACTCACTCTGGTTTCTTACCCTTCAATTGGTTCAAAGCTCAGGGAAGTATAAGAAGCAGTGGTTACTGGACCACCTCAACCCCTATCTACATTTACTAAAGGTTTTGGTACCTGATAGCCTTTCTTCATGATTTCATTTTTCTACCATTTCCCTGCCTGAATGCAATGCCCACATTATGCAAAATCAAAACAATTTCCCATTACAGCTCAATTCCAGTGACTTATTTTTAACTTTAGGCAACCTTTCCTGTGGTCACATCTTGAATCTTGTTCTATGTCACTGCTAAGAGATCTTGTCATGAAGTTTCTAAAACATCACTATTAACAATAGATGAAAGGTAACATGTTACAACATGAAAATTCAACAACTCCTTTTCACCTAGAATGTCTATCTTCCCACCCACTTCATGTCCTCACTTTCACTTTACTTGCTTTTATGTTTCATGAACCCTTCTAATTAAGTCATTCTTAAACTCCAGTGTGCATACAACCCATCTGGGGAATTTGTTACAAAAAATATGAATTCCACACCTTTCTTAGGGATTTACTGTCATGCGGTCTGTATTGATAATTCAAAATGATATGAAACACCCAAAGAACAAATGGATATCTACATGCAAAAGAATGAAGTCATATTCTTTCCTTACAGCACAGAAAAATTAACTCAAAATGGATCATAAATCTAAATGTAAAAGTTAAATCTATAAGAACTTTTAGAAAAAACATAGGAGAAAATCTTTGATGTTTTCTCTGATATGATATCAAAAGCAGAAATGATGAAATAAAAAAATATGTAAGTTGGATTTCATCAAAATTTAAAAAAAATTGTCTTAAAAGTGTTATCATGAAGAAAGTAAAAACAATCCACAGTATTTGGGGAAATATTGCAATTTGTATGTTTGATAAAGAATTGTATCCATAATATATAAATAACACTTACAATTCAATAAAAAACATAAACCAAATAAAAAGTAAGCCAAGTTGCTCAGTAGATAGTTCCCCAAAGAAAATATGTTTGACATCATTAGCCATTAGGGAAATAAAATTCAAAACCACTATGAGATACTATTTTAAACAAGGAGGATGACTATAACAACAACACAACAAAAAAAATCAGTAATAAGAAGCGTTGGTGAGAATATGGTATAATTAGAATGCTTGTTGAATCCTTTCTGCTGTTGGGACTGTGAAATAGTATAGAGCCTTTGAAAAATAGTTTAGCAACTCCTCAAAATGTCAAACCGAGTTTCCGTGTGACCCAGAGTTTCTGCTTCTAGGGTATACCCAAGGGAAATGAAAATATGTCAAGCAAAAACTTGTACATAGTGTGAATAGAATTGCTGTTCACACTAGTTAAAAAGTGGAAACAACCTAAATGTCCACAACTGATGAATGGATAAGTGTGATATATCCATACAATCAAATATTAGCAATAAAGATGAAGCACTGTTATATGGCACAGCATGGAAGAATGTGGATAACAACATTCTAAGTAAAAGAAACAACTATGTGAATTATATTTTCATAAAGTTCTTTAAAAATAAAATCATAATCACACTCTATAAGACAGATGCAGGTGTTTGTGGACAACACTGAGGAACATTGACCAAATTCTTCGATTGTCTCCGTCTTCCCTTAGCCTTAGATACATTTCTCCTGGACTTGGAAGAGATGCACTATACTGTCACCACTCAGGTCACACAGGTCTTTGTCCTCTATCAGCAGAGTTTTTCCAGAAAAATCTCAATAGTGGACCAATCTTCCAATTCTCAGGCTTTGCTTCCATTTTTTGACTACATAGTATTGCTGGCAAACAAACAAACAAAAAACCCACTATAGGTTACTGATACTAAAAAAAAAAAAAAAAATCCTCAGACATTCATAAACCTAAAGCCACTTAAAGCTTTAAACTTTTCCTTAAATATCCTTGTTTCATATTTTATTTAGTAATGATTGAAAAATTCTACTAGCTCCTCAAATTCAAATCTTTATCACTTTCAGCATAATGCCTCACCCCCTGCCTAATTTGATAATTGCAGTGATTAGGCACCCACTTCTCACCTCCACCTCTATCCCCTATCTACTGGCATAACTGAAAACAGTTATAACCTTTTTGTTCAGTCTCAGGGCATGGTCCTTCCCTTCTCTGGTTTTAATTTAACTCAATGCATTCTCTTACATATTCCCCTTTTTATATTAACCTCTCCAGACCCATTCTCTTGGCATACGGTCAAATGAATTTTAAAATGCCCCTTTATCCTTATATTAGTGATGGTTATGTTTGATACCAGTCATTGACATATCAACTGCCAGTAGCTTAAACACAGAAGTATAGGTTTTCTCACATGATCAGGAGACTAGAAATAGTCATTCCAATCTTGTTTCATGAAACATGAAATATCATGTCTCATTTATCTATCAGCTGTCCAGTTTTTAATATTTTTTAAAAATTCCATTATCTCTATTATGTTGGATTTTATTCTCAAGTTTGTTGCCTCATGGTTACAAGATGGCTTGCATACAACTGGTTTGTCCCTTTTTGTGTCAAGGATAAAAAAACAAGAAAAAAGTAATGAAGCAGAAACATTTCCAGAACTCTGAGGAAGATGTCTACTTACATATCAAAAAATAATCAGAATATTATAAATAAATAAATAAAACCACCTTTAAAAAAAAATTCAGGGAAGGATAGAAATTTTAGCTGGGAACATTACTGATACATTAGTTTACAATGCTGCATAACAGGTTACCATAACTGTAGTGACTTAAAACAATACCCATTTATTAGCTCATAGTTCTATGTGTCAGAATTCTGAGTTCTCTATTTAGAGGATCACAAGGCCACCTTAATGTATCACCCAGGTTGGGCTCATATCTAGAGATTCTATGGAAGAATGGCTGCCAGGCTCATTTAAGTTGTTGGCAGAATCCAGTTCCTTGCAATTGCAGGTCTGGGTCTCCAGTTCCTTTCTGGCTGTCCACTGGTAACATCTCTCAGTTCCATAGGGCAACACACATTTCTTCTCATAAGTCTCCCTCTATCTTAAAACCAGCAATGGACCAGCAAGTCCTCCACACACTTGGAATTCCTGACTTATTTTACTTCTATCAGCTGGAGATTATTCTCCACTATTATATGGCTCATATGATTTCTTTAGGCCCATATGGATAATCTCTCTGTTTGAAGGGTGACTACTCCAAATAACATAATTAATCAAGGGAGGGATGGCTCATCATATTTACAGGTTCCATCCACATTGACAGGAAAAGAAATTATGCAAGTTTGAGCGTGTGAGGTCATTCTTAAAATTTTTTATATCACAGCAGCTTTAAACAAAATCAGGGCTTTGTTAGAAGAAGGTGAAAATAGATACTAGATAAGGTACAAACAATATCCACTATACTCTCTAGCTCTATACTTAAGTCACTCTTTCTCATTCAGTCAGTCTCTTGAAAACAACATGCACCCTTGCTCACTTGACATCCTCAGTAATCTTTACTATTATCTTCATGAACTACTCCCATCACATCACTTAATGGAAGAAGTCACTATGGATCTCCAGATTAAAAATCCAGGGTGTGGTTTCTAAGCCTCTATTTTTTGATGATTTCTCAAAAATGTTGGCAGTAGTAACCTTTCTCTTTTGTGAAACTCTAATCCTAATAACTTACATGACATTTTTTACTTCTACAAACGTTTGTACATTTCTGCTACATAGTGTATAATCACGTGGTAACTGCAGGGTTATCACATCAGGAGAAGCTTAGAGTGGCTGATTTATGCATATCCTTCTGCACGTTTCCCTTGAGATAGGCAGCAGAAATGGGATGGAAGAGGAGTTTTCTTCCAATCAGAACAGAAGATACGGCACTTTGGGTTAGAGCTTCAAAAATTGTTGAGCTACTGGCAATGTCCATACATAGGCAGAAGTATCCCATTCAGTTACATGTCATGACTCTCCCCCATTTAAATAGCAATCAGTTAGTGGTTATGTGGATCCTGCACTACCTCAGACTGACTATGCAGATTCAATAGAAACATTAACCAGGGAAACTCAATTACAAAGTAAGCATATAACTAAGAATTACCAGATATTGGAAGAAAGCCATCATCATAAAAGATTGAAAATAGAAAAGGGCTGGGATATAGAATTAACAGATAAATTGAAGAGGATGTTACAGCAAGTATAACTGATATCAACAGAGTGATTCAAAAGTATATTGGATACATTAAAATACAATAAAAATAAAAAATGATTATGGGGAAATAAGTCAATAGACAGGATGAATATATAATAGAGGCAGTTAAGGAACACATTAGTGAGCTTGAAGATAAAGCTAAGAAGTAGTCTAAAAGTATATCACAAAATCATATGGGTATGGAGTTTATGAAAAATAAGTTATACATCAGAAAATAATTCAGGAATTCAACTGCCTAATAGAAAAAGAGACAAGAAAGAAAGGTGTGAACTCAATACTCAAGATGCTATGAGAATGGTTCAGAAAAGGGAAAAACTAGACTCCTAGATACTTTCTTGATAGGTTTGTACATTTAGGAAAAGAGAAAATTCCATAAAACTTCAAAGGTGGAGAATTATAGTTAGTCTACAAAGAGACAATAGTAAAAGTTACATATACATGTTAGTATCTACCTATATATATTATTAACAACACTGGATGCAATATTAGAAGACAATACAACAGTAATCATGAGGAAAAATAATTTAAAGTGTACATTTTAATAGGCAGCCAAAAATATATAATTATTGTATAAAAATTAAATAAAGATATATTCATATATATGAAAGCACTGCCTGAAATAGTTTTGCAAGGTATACTCCAAACAATTAGAAAAGTTATGCTAGAAAAATTATATTTTTCCCTGAATTATTTTTTTAGAATTCAAAGATGAAAATTATTTTCCTGTGTTGAACAGAAACATTAATAGTAAAACATTTTAATTTACCTTTTTATATATCCCTTTGAATAAAGCAGATACCTCTGACCATTTTTCTAAGTATATATATAACATATACCAGAATGGAATATATAAAATGTTTAAACAATGTTAAAAATTCAAAAGTTAAAATATTCAGAATTTTTAATATCTTACTACTTTTACAGCATATGTTATTAAATATAGTGTTGTTTTCTACATATTTTCAGTATTAATTACCATTTTTTCTAAGCACACAGTAATATATATATACATATATATATATATATATATATATATATATATATATATATATATGTATATATACACACATACACACACATTTTGCTGGTAATTTTAGAGGTAAAATAATTTCACCATTAAAAAAATTACACCTGAAAGATGTTAAGAGATTCCAGAGAAAATGCAAAACGTATGACTATCATTTGCTGAACAGGCCCTATGAGCTATGAAAACAAAGATTAATCAAAGTAAAATCAATATTCAATTACCTGTGTGAGACTGTATGTGATAACTGGGATCCATCACCATCTACTCTGTGTAAAACTGGATCCTAAGTCGTATATACCCATGTGAAAAATTGTATCTGTTTCTTATTTTCTCTCACTGCCCTTCATATATCACAGCATTAATAAAGGACTGATCTTGTTTTTCAAGTGTGAATAACCTATGCAAACCAACAAGGAACGTGTTAGCTCAGCATCTGGAAATTCTAAAGGAAGAGAGTTTTTAGGCTCATCTAGTCAAACATCACCAGGAAGCTTCCAATATGGCTTTAAAGGCAGATTCTCTTCGCAGATGTGCCAGGTTGATATTCTCCCAGTTTAACATTCCCAGTGGTAACAGGGGGACTTTCCTCTGTTAGAACTAATAGAACTCTTGATATGAATCTCTTGACTAGTTTGGGTCAAATGCCCAACCTCAGACCAAGAATCTTAGCCAAAACAACAGAGTGCCTTCACTAGACACATTTTAGTCCTCTGAGGATCCAAGTCAGCATCATATAAAGCATAGGGGCCGGGAAGCAAATAAGACAAAGCTGAAAACATAAACTCACTAGCAATAGCCTAACCTTTGTCTCTATATGACTTTCCTTTGAAGATGAACATATGGTGCTAAATTAATGCATACAAATTATTCTGAAAATATACATACACTCTCTGCGAGGAAATCTTATTGCATTATCTGTAAGAGAAACAAATGGAAGGGCAACTATTTTATATGTATTTCAATTGAAGTATATCAAATTAAAGTGCTTATAAACTATGCTGAAAGTTATACATTATTAAATCTAAAACATTTGTAATAATTTCCCTTAATTTACATAGAAATCAGTCATCAGTGCTACAAAAAGCAGTAACCTGAAAATTTCCATTAATATTAGTTCACTGATGCATATTTGACTGTGCTTTGAAGAGTGACATTTAAACATAATAACCACATTTAGGTTTCTCGATATGTCTACCCACGTTGTAAGACATATACCTTGATGAAAATTTAATAGATTTTGTTTCACATGTCATGACTTATACTCTGCCTCTTTCAAAATATCTCAGTATTGTTAATATCAGTGGTAGTTTCCTAGTTTCTTCCCCGCTTCCACTATACTAGCCTTCAGGCAGATTATGAGGCTTTTCTATTTGATTATTTTCTCTCCTAAATGTCTTATTTTACTTCAAATATGTGAGAGGGAATGAGGTGGTATCTCAAAAATCAAAATCTAATAGAAAGACAGTATCACTTTTGTGATATTAGAGCTAGCTTAAGATGATTTTATAATTCCCTCACAAATAGCAGACACCATAATCCTACCTATGTGTTTGTCTTCAGCATATGCTGGGAGGTAAGAAATCAATGAAAATCAATGAGAAATAATGAAAATTACTCATAGTCACTTCAAGTCTATCTTCTTCAGTTTCCTTGACAATTTTTGGGGGGGAGCTTTTTGCTTTCACTCTTTACTATTATTAGAATTTGAGTGAAAGAGAACAAAGGCATCACATATAGAGAGATCAGAAAGAAGTGTAACCCACTTGTGTTCCCAAACTTTGACAATTCTTAATTTAGTTGGGCTATAGACTCTTCTGTCATGTTGAAATACCCTACCTCATTGGATTTGTCTTATATCTCAAGCTCCTACTAACCTGGATTTGAGCAACTGATTTTTTTTTCCTTTAATCTATAACAGTAATCTTCAGTGTTCTCTAAGGATAATGCTAGGATTCTCTCATTTGGCTTTCCCTACTCTTGGCTGATATGAGTAACCACCTCACTTTAGTGATGGGTCCACTGGCCTTTCTCATGGTCTTGGCAACCTACTTAGCTCTAGGACTGGGCATGCTCATATGATAGATGCCAGGGACTTGACAGTAATGTTAAGGAACAACAATTGGGTTTAAATTTAGCAATTAAAAAATGTATAAACAGGCTGCAATCATCTTCAATACAATTCTTTAAAGCAGTTTGCACTTTAACCAAATGTCTAAAAAAAAAAAACTTGCAAAAGGTTGGCTCACGACCAAGATTTCACAATATTATATCATTTTTGTTACAAGTCAATCATGTTGAATAAATATTTTTTTAACATTTGCTCTTAATGAATGTGGTTGAATAAATTTAATGAGATAGATCGCAATCAGTAAACACTGAGGTGTTACTTTTACATCTTACTGATTTATCTTGGAGTGGATACTGTGGTGTGCCACCCAGAACTCTAGTGGGTACATTTTCAGTCATCCTGCTGCTGAGAGTACCACTTGTTGATGGCTCACTAATGAGTCCTCCTTCTAAGCAATGCCCTCAACTGAAGAGAGATAATTTACCAAGTATTATTCTCCTTCCTGAAAGTAGCCTACATTTAACAGTCCGCATGGAATATAAAGGCTTGTCTCTCTTGACTTCATTTGAGACATTTTGGAAGGGTCATTCCAGCTTCAGGGATTCTTAAAGAGCTGGATAAAAGATTTTGTTATAACTGCATGACAGTTAAACTTCTACTTCTGCCAAATCCTGCTTCCCTCACTCATGGACAAAAGTTATTCCTAAAATATTCTCAATAATCCACCTGGAGGCAAATCTTGATCTCCCAACCTGTTCCACAGGGAGGAAAAAAATAATATATTGCTTTTGGGTATTTATCACAAGAGGCAAGAAATTGGATTCATTTAATTCAGTTACATTTATCTTGATTTCAAACTCAGGTGATGTTGAAAGTTACTACACTTAATGCAATATAAAGTTTTATTGCTTGTTTCACAAAAAAATGATTCAGAATATTTTCTTTGCAATAGAAAAAAGGATGAAACATACATATTGGATAAATTTTCAAGATATAAGTGATCATACACTGATATGAAAAATAAAAATCTTTAAGCAGTAAGTTTTTCTTTACTCTTGTGGACTTCAATTGAATGCCTCTCAGGAATATACACTTTTATGAAATAAATTAAGATTTGTTTGGCTTTAATTGTGCTGTTTTAGAGCTGCCACAGAAGTGCCTAATGAGACTACCTCATATAATATGATCAGAGCACTTCAGAGAGTCATCTTTCTTCCTCTTTCTAGGCAGGCAATTTTCTTGTGAACCATGAGTTTATGTTTCTTTGTGGCTCTATTAACGTCAACCATATCATAAATAACAAAATCTCAAATCAGTCGAAGGCTTTTGGTAGGAAGGTAACAATTAGTAATTTTCTAAGGTACACAATTTTTTTCTGATTACTTTCAATTTCCTAGTTACGTATCTTTAATTATTTGAGATGTGTATAATTATGTATTATATTTATCATCAAAGTAAAATGCATATATTATAAAATGTGCACTTTCTTGGTGTGGAGGATTGAAAAGCATTTTAAAAATCATAAATATAAATTCAGAGGCAAAACCGTTGTTAAGACAAAACCTACCATAGCACATGTTTGTTGCTGCTTATTTTACTCCTTTCTAGAAGCACCATTCTTCCACTAGGGCCTAGCACAGTGCCAACCAATTACATGCAGTCCTAAACATTTGGTAAAGTATTGATTTAATGAATCAATTAAAAGATGAATAAATAATATATTTCCTTAAAGTGAAGAAATATTGGTGATTGAATTTGATAGATGAGTGCTTTGAGAGAGAGAGAAGGAAAAAGAGTGAATTCCACGATTCTGACTTGAAGTGGATAGATACCCTGGTGCACTTTACAGAGAATGTAAGAGTATAGGGCTTTAATTTAATATTAGAGTGTTGGGGATAAAATTTGGGAATTGGGAATTGTTTGGTATATATTGAATATGAGATGCTGAAATCTTTATTCTTCAGCATCTTGATAATTCCCTTGCAAATATATACATAATAAGTTGTATTAAATAACATGCTCTGTATGAACTATTTAGGAATCCCAATAATCATGAACTTTATATGCTTTCAAACTAATTAATGGTGTTATATATTTTTAAATGTCAACTATTCATGTTGACAATAATAGTGTTAAATAATGATGTTAGAAATTACCAGATAGCATCAACCATAAAAGTCAGAGTTTTCTGAAAGCAGTATTTTCCTTCATATCAAAATACACAAGTATATTAAATAATTTGTTGTTTTTTTGTCTCTGGAGATCTCTCCTGCTATCTGTGAGTTTACACTTTGCTGCTCTGAACAAATTTTAGGTATTTGTTAGTGGGGAAAAAAAAAGTAGAAGAGAAAGGAAACAGGTAGATAATCATCTATGTCTTCCAAAACAAAGCAAAAAATGCTCTATCTAGACACAATGAGTCTTTTTTGGTAACCTATGTTGAAACTCATATTACTGTTACATTTTTATTATAAACACCTTAACTTGGAATTTCTTCTCTATTACCTACTTGACAAAACAGATGGGAGGAAGAAATTATGTAGCTCTGCTCCTCTCTGTTTCTCTTAACATTATATTATCTCCCCAGACACTGGCCTTGTCCATGTCTTGTTCTTTCTGCCATTAATATTTTGTCTTATACCTTAGCTCATGTTAAATGAGTTGTATTTTACATATTACAATATCTCACTTCTTATTTACTCTCTAGATCCAGCTCAAATTCCATCTTGAAAGTTTTCCAGCATCCTTCAGGTAGAGGCAGCCACTCACTCACTTATGTATTCTTCCATCCATTTGACAAATGTTTATTAACTGTGGACCAGTCACTCCATTAAGTGGCAAAAATACAACACAGAGACAGAGGCAATATGTTCATGGAATTTATATTCCAAAAGAATAAACTCACATTAAAAGAAAATTATAAATTGGAATTTGTTGTATGTATGAAATAAAGATTTTGTGGTAATAGTAATGAACAGAAGTGATTAATTTAGATATGTTTATGAAAATCTTTTTTCTTCTTTTTTTAATTGAGTGAAAGATTCTTTAAATTCTACAGTGCTTTACAATTTTCAAAGTTTCATGTACATGATTTCATATAATCCAATAATAACCCTTTTTCCCTTATCCCTATATTTCCCCTCCCTTTCTCTCCTCTCTATTGGTAACCACTAGTTTGTTCTCTGTATCTGTGAGTCTGCTTCTTTTTTGTTTTATTAATTACTAGTTTTTCATATTTTTCAGATTGCACAAATCAGTGATATCATACAGTATTCATGTTTCTCCATCTCACTTACTTCACTTAGCATAATTCCCTCCAAGTCCACTCATGTTGCTGCAAATGGGAAGATTTCATTCTTTTTTATGGATGAGTAGTATTCCATTGTGTGTGTGTGTGTGTGTGTGTGTGTGTGTGTATACACTACAACTTCTTTATCCATTCATCTGTTGATGGACATGTAGCTTGTTTCCATATCTTGGCAACGATTAATAATGCTGCTATGAACATTGGGAGATGTATGCATTTTTTTCAAGTGTTTATGGAAATCTTTGTTTCCCTTTCCAGTGTGCATTTTTGACATTTTTGGTGTATGCTTTTTCTTTATTTCTTCTGTTAGTTTAGCAGCATCCTTCCAATTTCCCTCCCCTTCTGCCTGAATATAAGTCCTAAGAATCATTATAAATATACAGTGCAATTATATTAGTAACAGATGGCCTGTGATTAGATAAGGAAAACAATTTTCAATCAGTGCTGGAAATTACTTATTTCAAATTAATACTATTTCTACTTGAGATGCTTAGAGCTCAAGCATATGTTTACTGTCATACTCACAGATCTGTGGACTGTGAAAATAATCCCCAGTACCATATGTTAAAAGGAATATTTTAGCTGATATATAAAATCTACTAATTTTTATTTTCTTCTGTTTTCTTCCTTAAACAATATCATAAAAATTTTTATTGTTCAATACACTTTTTATTGTTAGTCAAAATCAAGAGGCCTTATTATAATTATTTTTTAAATATTTTGTTTATTTATTATGTCAGAATCCTCTGAAATACCTCACTGAATATATGAAATAAATTGAAATGCTTAATAAAAGGAGTAATTTATTTTTATTGTAAAACAAATCAAATAAAGAAGTGTTTAGAGATGGTTTAAGATGCTTACTTTAAAAAAATCTTCTGTATTAAAAATTCAGATGTGAGATTAAAATCTTTGATCATACACATAAAAGGTATCAATTATTATATTCTATTTTAGGATCAAATTTTGATGGCAAGAATAGCCTACTATTCATAGGATACAAATACAGAAACACAACAGCAAAATGTAAGCTATGGTCTTAAGGCAGAGATAAGGCTTCTTAATATAGTAACATATATAGTTTTACACATTTTTAAAAGCTCTTTTACATGCCTATCACTTAAAAAAACTTAATTTTTAAAATTTTCTTCATAAAAGATACAGAATGATGTATATGAAAGATAAATTATTATGAATAATAAATAACTTTTTCCTGTATCTGGTATTCTACTGCCATTAGTTGAAAAATATGCATACTAAAGTCAGTTTTGTTTGCATTAAATATTAGTGCCATCATGTCATCATCAAATTTGTTTTGCTGAAGTATTTTATGAACCAATTAAATATGAATGCAAACTATTATTTTTTCACTATGGGAACAAAGTTAAATACTTTGGAATTATTAGATAAAAATGATTCATTTTGAAAAATTGAGTCAGTGGTTCATGAGACACTTTCCAAAGGACTGGAAAAAATAGTGAAAACCTGGATTTTTTGTCAGACTGTTTAATGTTTCTAAGTTGTTCTTTCATAGAAATAAACTGAATCTCTAAATTATAGATGATGAATCATTGTTTTAGTTTTTAATAGGTAAGAATCTTGAATGTACAAGTGAAACTCTAAATCATGACCCTGAATTAAAGAATGATGCTAGAATTAATGGATTTGATTCATCCTTCTACATTTCTCCTCTTGGAAATCATCTTTCTTGAAAATCCAGGGACATGATAAAGAAAAAGTATTATCTGCACCAGATATGAGACAAAGTAAACAGTATTTAATTCTCCAAAATAAGAAGAGTAATATTACATACTCAAAAATTTGAAACCACAGAAATAGGATCAATGGTCTGCTAAGGATAATGGTTTGCCTATATATGGTTTGACACCAAAAGAAAACTGTGCATATGAAGTATAATGAGAACTATGGTGGGCCCTTGAACAACATGGCTTTGAACTGCGTAGGTCAACTTACATGTGGATTTTTTTCACTGAATAGGTACTACCATACTACATGACACGATACTTGGTTGGTTGAATCTGAGGATTCAGCACTGCATATATGGAGGGGAAGGGCCAACTATGAAGTTATACATGGATTTTCAACTGTATGGTAAGTGGGACACTAGTTCCCACAGTGTTCAAGGATCAACTATATATCAGCTAGAAAAGATGGGTGAGTGGTAGTAATAAATGAACACCAAATCTCATTAGTTTTCCACAACAAAAAGAGCAATTTTGTTCTCACTGTATATAGCCAAACTCATGACAGTAATCATTGCCAATCTTGCGGCAGAGAGAAAAGGGAACATGGGCAAGTCACGTGCTGCCTCTTAAAACTTCCACTTAAAAGTAAAATGTTTCTTTCACTCATATTCCATTGGCTGAAATGTGCAAGAATATTCAATATCAATGAGAAAGGAATTACAATCTTTCCACAGAAATGAACAGGAATATTTGATGTAATTTCTCTATTTACATATAATGTTTCACCATTTTTTTCTGTCTGATATATAATATACTCAATTTTGCCCCGAACTGAGACGAACAGCCTGTCCAATCAAAACATATTCAAAGACTAGGATCTCATGGTAATTCCAGGTTTAAATGTGTATCTTTTTGATACGAGTACCTATGAACTCCAACAAATTGTATTAGAGGAACAAGGATAGGGTAATGACAATAAATATCCCAACATGCGAAGAGAAAGAATGAGAGTTCCACAGCTAACGCTAGTCTAGGAAAAATCTAAAATTTTGCTAGGAAGACACTGAGCAGGTTCCCTATGTTAGAGCGAGAAATTATCATTGAATCTCCTCCCAAAGACTAGTTCCCTGATTCCTTTCTCCTTCATGGTTCCTAGTTTGTTCTCATGGAGTATTTCCTGTTCTATTACCCTATTTGAGTACATTTAAAGAGGTTATGATAGGGGAGAGAGAGGTATAGAGGACAAGACTGAGACATGAGAAAAGTAACACGAATAAGATATGCAATGATAGCATGACAGATAGTCAAAGAAGAGCCAACATATTCATTTTTGGTTTCCAAAGTAGGAAAAGGTACACCCCAATAGAGCAAAATCAAGGTATATTTTCAAACACAAATTTTAAACTTAAATATTTTGACTATCCATATAGAAATTACATAGCTATACTTGGAAATGTGGAAACAAAATGAGCAATACTAAGATATATCCTAAAATTTTACTATATTTCGAAGATACATGTGGAATTCACTGACCTGACTGGCAAAAATGTCACATTAGGAAAGACGGCAGCTGCTTCCTGCTTTTACTTACAGTTATGTTAGCTTAGGATTACTGTTTTGGATTTTCAGTTCTTTGTATTTATTAAAACAACCTCCATAACAAATAATCTTTGCTAATTTAACTGCTGTGTGTTTTGTTTTCCTGACTGATATACTAGGCCAAGTTCTGATTATTTTTTTCTGAAAATAATATATGCTACCCATATTCTCTTTAACTGTATACTTTTTTTAGAGCTTGACATGTTGAAAATTTGATAGTTAAGTTAAAATACACTGCAAAAAAGATAAATATTTATCATCATTTACCATTATTTACTTATCCATGAGGGAAACTATTTTGTAAGTTGCTAATTGCTTTATTCCAGCTTCTAATCCATGATATGTAGTGCATGTTCCAAAATGTATTGATTGAATAAATTTTTCAGAGTCCATTGAAAACAATTTAGTGCAAATGAAAGTAAGTGAGAAAATATCCATGATTTTTAAATGTAGAAATCTTAATATTGTCTCACGCAATATATGTATTTTGTAGATGAAGAAACAGATTTTTATACAGTAGTATTTCTTCACCTGAATATTTATGTATAATCATGTATTTTTCCTGTGGAAAGTTTCGTCAAGCTCTCAAGTAGGTCCATCACCCATAAAGTTTGAAAGTTAATACCATGGAGTTTAAGTGCCTTTTTGCTGATGACCAGACTATTAATGCAGAACCAAGAATAGCTTTCCAAACCTGAGGCTTAAAGTCCAAATCTCTACCCCTTCACCTAACATGCTGTTATCATATAAAACTGACTCCTATATTTAGGGTTAATCTCTTTTCCCCTTTCCTCCAACAACATTTGCTTTTTTCTATTTTTTAAAGAACTTATTATTTTGTACTGTAATTTTTGTGAAAGTAGTTTGCTACACAAATGTATGTGTGTGTGTGTGTGTGTGTGTGCATATATATTCATATTTATCTAGTATTATAACACTACTTGATACAATTTCAAGATTTATATTGGGAAATTAAAATTTTCAGCTGAACAAATGAATAAAAAAATGGATGAGATAAACAACAAGGTCATACCATATAGCACAGGGGATTATATTCAATAGCTTATAATAATCTATATTGAAAAAATATAAAAGTGAATATATATATATAAACTGAATCACTATGCTGTATACCAGAAACTAACACATTGTAAGACTATACTTCAATTAAAAAACAAAACAAATAAACAAAAACGATTAGAAAAGATATGCCATGCTAACCTTAATCAAAAGAATAGAGAAAATCAACAAAACCAAAAGCTAATGTTTTGAAAAGATTAATAAAATTGATAAGCTTCTAGCCAAGTTAATTAAGGGAAAAATAAAGAGCACACAATTATTAAATCAGAAAAAAGGGAGGCCATGACTACAAATCCCATGGACATTAAAGCATAAATAAGGAATAACAATGGAATGAAATATATCAACAGACTAAAAAAGGAAAATTGCACAATTGTATCAGTAGTTGCAGAAAAAGTATTTGACAAATTCTGACACTTACTCATGATAAAAGCTCTCAGTAAACTAGCAATAAAGAGAAACATCCCCAACTTAATACAGAATATCTACAAAAAAACCTAAAGCTAATATCATTTCTAATGGTGAGACTCTTAAAGCCTTCCTACTGAGATCAGGTACAAGCAAGGATATCCCTTGTCACCATTGCTTTTCAACATCACACTGGAACACCAAGCTAATTCAATAACACACACAAAAAAATGGATACAGATTGCAAAGGAAGAGATAAAACTGTCTTTGTTCACAGATGATAAAACGGCTTCTGAATCTGAAACATTAAACAAAAACACTCCTGGAACTAATAAGCAATTATAGCAGGGTTTCAGGATACAAGGTTAACACACAAAAGTCAATCACTTTTCTATATACCAGCCACGAACAAACGGAATTTGAAATTAAAAGCACAATACCATTTACGTCATCTACCCCCAAAATGAAATACTTGGGAATAAATATAACAAAATATGTACAAGATATAAATTAGGAAGACTAAAAATCTCTGATGAATGGAACCAAAGAACTAAATAAATGGAAAAATATTTCATGTTTATGGATGGGAAGATCCAATATTGTCAAGATATAGTTTTTCCCAATTTGACCTACAAATTTAGTGTAATCTTAATCAAATCCCAGCACATCATTTTGTGGATACTGACAAACTGATTCTAGTGGAGAGGTTGAAGACGCAGAATAGCCAAAATAAGATTAAAGGAAAAGAACAAAATTGAAAGACTGACACTACCCAACTTCAAGACTTACTATAAAGCTTTAATAACTAAGACAGCATGATTTTAGTGAAAGAATAGATAGATGTATCAATGGAGCAGAATAGAGAGCCCAGAAATAGATCCTCATAAATGCAGTCAACTGATCTTTGACAAGGCAGTGGAGGTAATACAATAGAACACAGACAGTCTCCTCAACAAATGAGGCTGTAACAACTCAATATCCACATGAAAAAAAAAAAAAAAAAAAGAATCTAGACACAGACTTTAATCCTCAATAAAATTAACTCAAAGTGGATCACAGACCTAAACATAAAACACAAAAACTATGAAATTCCAAGAAGATAATTTAGGAGAAAACTTAGAGGATACTGGGTTTGGCTATGACTTTTTAGATACTACACCTAATGAATGACCCTTGAAATAAAGAGTTGATAAACTGGACTTCATTAAAATAAAAAAGAAATTTCTGTTCTGTAAAAAACAATGTGAAGAAAATGAGGAAGACAAGTTGCAGACTGGGAGAAAATATCTGTAAAACACTCATCTGATTAAAAAACAAACTACTGTCCAAAACACATAATGAAATCTTAAAACTCAACAATAAAAAAACAAACAACATGATTAAAAAATAGGCCACAGATCTTAACAGACATCTCACAAAGAAGATATGCATATGGTAATAAGCATATGAAAAGAGGCTCCACATTGTCTATCATCAGCAAAATGCAAATTAAACAATGAGACACCACTACACACCTACTAAGAATGGTCCAGATCTAGAATACTGACAATACAAACGTTGAAAAATAAATGGAGCAGCAGGAATTCTTATTCTTTGCTATTGGATATGCAAAATGGCACAGCCACTTTGGAAGATAGTTGCTTTCTTACAAAACACTTACTCTTCAAATTCAGTCCAGCAATCCCATTCATTGGTATTTACTCAAAGGAACTGAAAATTTATGTCCATACAAAAACCTGCACATGGATGTTTATAGCAGCTTTATTCATAATTACCAAAACTTGGAAGCAATTAAGATGTCCTTTAGTAGGTGAAAGGATAAATAAACTGTGGTATAACCAGTCCAATATTGTAGTAATATTCCAATTATAATGGAATATTATTCTACACTAAAAAGATATGAGATATCAAGCCATGAAAAGACATGGGGGATTTAAATGCATGTTATCAAGTTAAAAAAAGTTAATACAACGTTTTTTTGTCAGATGAGTGTTTTGCAAATATTTTCTCCCAGTCTGCAACCTGTCTTCCTCATTTTCTTGACATTGTTTTTCACAGAGCAGAACTTTTTTATTTTAATGAAGTCAAATATTATAATATTTCAATAATAATGGAATATTATTCTATGCTAAAAAGATATGAGATATCAAGGCATGAAAAGACATGGGGGATTTAAATGCATATTATTAAGTTTAAAAAAGTTGATCTGAAAAGGCTGTATATTGCATCTTTATGACATACTGGAAAAGACAAACCTATGGAGACAATTTAAAAAACAATGGCTTTCAGGAGTTAGGTGAAGGAAAGGCAAGAATAGGCAGACCACAGGGCTTTTTTCAGGCAGTAAAATTATTCTGAATGAGACTGTAATGAGGGCTACATGTCATTATATGTTTGTACAAACCCACAGATTGTACACCACCAATAGAGTGAATCCTACCACAAAAGCTTTGCTTTATTAAAGAGCTGCCTTTAAACTTAATATTTACCAAGTCACACTCTTCCAGAAACTGTAGGAAGAAAATCATCTTATTCTCACCTCAAGTAGTCCAGGGAGTCTTTTCAGTCACTCAGCAAATCTGTATTGAAACTCTCATGTATACCAGTTATATAATGTGTTGGATATATATATATATATTTTATATATAAAATATTGAACAAAATAAGCACAATTCATGCCCCCTTGGAGCTTAACGATTTATTGAGTGTGATGTGCCTTATTAAGATAATCACATTAACACACATGTGCAAAAAATGACAAATAGAAGTGTGACAGTGACAAAAAAAAATAAGGCACACTGTGTTATGTGAAATTAAAATATTTGTTCATGTAATAAAATACTTATTGGGCATCTCTATGTGACACTTACTAGGTTAATCAGGAGTTAGCAGTTAACAAAAAATAAATTCTCTGCCCTCAGGAGTTTATATTCCAGTAATGGAGAGATAATAACCAAATAAGAAAATATATACTATGTGGAAGTTGGTGAATGATATAGAGTAAAACAGGCAGAGTAAGACAGGTAAGGAGTCAGGTTGTCAGATGATTTTTCTGAGAAAAGGACCCACATGCTCCACTAGCATCTCCAGCCTGGTTTTTTGTTTTTTGGTTTTGGGGTTTTTTTTTGGTAATTTGTACTTAATCCTGAATAAGAGTTCCATCCCAACTGAATCTATTGATACATTCTTTCGTTATCCTTTTAATATTGGGCTTGGGTCCAGTAACTTTTCTTTTTCTCATTAACATTATTTTGAAAAGTCCTTTTGGTATCAGTATGTTTGCATACTTCTGGTAAAACTTTTATTTATAATTTGAGATTTACTTTAAGTACTTATTTGAAGTCCTCTTACTCTTCAAGCACATTTATTACAAAAAAATAAAAGTAGAACCACTGAAACAATAAAACCCAGAAATACAACAGCTGAGGAACATAGTTCATTTCCTTTGCCTATTTATTACATTCCTTGGTGAGTCACTGGTCTCTAGTCAGCATAGTGGACAATTCTGATACAGGACATGGCTACCAAGGGTGATTGTTCTCATTCACAAGTGGCATGAAGAAAAGTTGAAGCGGGAAAATGCAGAAAAAGTATCTTTTAAACAAAACAGAGGTCACTATCATATTATACTAGTGAGAGTCCCACGACCATCTATTGCCTTAAACTTATAGTCCTGTGATAAGAGGGAAAATGGATTTGGTAGGACAAATTAATCTCCACTATAGTGAGGAATTTAGAATTCTTCCAGTGTTTCTGTAGAAAAGATGGAAATGGAATTTGAGAGTGCCAAAACCAAGTATCTGACCTAATCATTCTATGGGAATGGGAACAACAAAATTGTATAATTATGAAAAGAAGTTTAGCTTAGAATTAACAGGAATTATACAGTGCAGATAGAGGCTGAGAGAGCTCAAGAAATAAGACAAAGTCTATATAAATTAACAGGTCAAAATTATCAGGGCAGTGCTCTAGTGGCAGAGTCCTAGTCTACTTGTTTTCAAACATTCTGGTCACAAGATCCCTATGCATTCTTAAGAATTATTGAGGATCCCTAAATAGCTTTTTATTAATTGGTTATATCAATTGATATTCACTGTATTGGACTATAAAAATAAAAATAAAAATATTAATTTATAAACAGCAATAATAAATACATTAATTTATAAATAGCAATAATAAAAATTAATAAATAGAAAAATAAATTTAAAATAAATTTATAAATTATGTAATAAGTAATACTAAATAGATAAATTTATAAATAGCAATAGATAATAAAATAGCGAATAATAATAACAAAGAAATAGCATTTCTTATTAGTATAATTTGGAAAAATAACTGCTCTTCACAAAACAAAAACTGAGGAGAGTGGTATTTTAAACTTAAACAGATCTCTTCTGTCTGACTCAATAAAGATAACTGCATTCTTGTGTCTGCCTCTGCATTCAGTCTCTTAGACGATCATGTGTTGTAGCCTCTGGTAAACTCTACTGCACACTTGTGAGATAATAAAAGTGAAAACAAAAAGTAAATCTTATCTTGCTATTATTTTGAAAAAAGTTTTGATCTAGCGTACTAACTGAAATGCCTCATTTATTCCCCAAAATCCCCTGAACAACACAACAAAAGAGGTCTATTCACCTCCTTCTAGTTTTACTCATTAGAAGTACATTGAAAGTAAACAATAGCAATTAACACTTTACAGACATTTTAAAAGTTTTAAACTTCTATTCTTTAAGTAAAACAGTATGAAAATAATTTAATTTTGTATTCCATTTTTTTTGAAGTAAGAAGCTTGCAGTTTATCATCTTAGGCCACAATAACTGCAGCTCAACTAATTAAACACTGCCATTTTTTAACAAATAAAACATAATTTGGTGATTTTATTATCAGTGGATTTAACCATATTATTTGAAAATACTCACTTTCTTTATTTCCAATTAATTATATTTTACTGTAGTAAACTTTGTATGTCATGATTTCTGAGAAGTAGGAAAATGCGGAATGGACACTAAATGTTGAGCCCTAATTAATCATTAAGGTACACCAGGGGTAACAAGACCATTTATTCTTACCTACCTGCCAGATCACCTTGTCCTGTCAGAAGAACCTTTGTCCCAATGATTTTATTTCAAACATATTGCTTTTGAATTAACAGCAGGGACTTCTGGGTTTCTCAGCATCTCTTGTTTACCATCTACTGTCATGCTTAATGATCAACATTAAAGTTACTGCTTCCAAATCACCTTAATTAGGGTGGCAAAAGCTTTAAAAAAGTTCCTTTCAAAAGCTCAGATCATCAAATTTGATGATTATATAATATATGATTATATTGTGATTATATAAGGTTCTTTTGTTGAAACATTATAATAACATTTCCAGTCAGACATCCTGCAGTTCCTTTTTAAGGTACATTTTTCTCCTCACAGTTCTTCCTGTAAGTGCACTGTGTCCTCTGTTTAGTTTATAGTTGGTTGAACCAGAACAGGGTAACTGAACCAAGCACCATGATTGATAGGTTAGCCTATGACTAGGTGACAGCCAGCTACATAATGCTGTGCCCAAACTGAGACAATCTGGTTTAATTGAATTCTCCTTCAACTCTTTTAATGAGGGATTAGAGAGTGCTGTTTAATGCAAATAGTCTCACTTTTTTTTTTAAGTGAACTCCCTACTTAAGTGTAACATATACAGAAAATCACATGAGTCATATATTTGCAGCTTGATAAATTTACAGAGTAAACCAACTTAAGTTACCACCACCAAAATTATAAAATGGAATAGTCTCAATACCCAAGAAGCCCCTTTATGATCTTACCCAGCCACTTACAACTCACTAAGGAAACCACTACCTTTACCTCAAACACCAGAGGCTACTTTTCTGTTTCTAAAGGTTTTTTTTCTTAATAAATTAAATCATACATGATTGACCTAACATCTCTTTCTTAATATGCTGCTTGTGAGAGTCATCCATATTGTTGGGTGTATCGATGGTATGTATTTTTGTCTTTGATTTATAACATTTCATTTTATGGATATTCCTGAGGTAATGCTTGATTTTCTGATGGATTTATAATATATTTGTAGTTTTGATATTTACATACTACTGTTATAAAAATTCTAATACATATCATTGGTAAATAGTCTGGGCATACAAGTGTGACTAGAATTCCTAGTTCATATGTTATATATACCTATTCAGCCAGAGTAGTCACTGCTTGTATTGGTTTCGTATTGCTGTGGTAACAAATTACTTTAAACTTAGTGGTGTAAGATACCACAAAATTGTTCTGTCGGAGTTCTGGAGGTCAAAACGCTAAAATCAAGGCTATAAGGCTGCTTCTGAAGGTTTCAAGGAAGAATTATGTCCTGGCCTTTTCCAGCTTCTAGAGGCTGCCTGTGTTCCTTGACTCCCTTCTTCATATAACTCCAACATCTTACACCTATCACATCCTCTTCTACTAACTATGACCTCCCCCCGACCCAGCCTTCCTCTTATAAAGGCCTTTATGGTGACATTAGGCCTACCAGATGAAGCCCTAAACTTAATCATATCTGGAAAGTCCCATGTCCCATGACATATCAAAGGTTCTGGGAATTAGGACTTGGGCATTTTTCTGCCAGCCAGAATAATGAAGAAAAGATGAGTTGGAGTCCATAATTTTAGGTCCCAATGGTTTTGAAAACTGTTAAGATATGAGCATTATAAGCAATGCTTTGTTGTGGCCTGGGCTGCCACTGCTCCTGTTCTGGAACACAAAAAGGTGGGAGTCATTGGAAACCATCTTAGAATTTTTCTGCCACAATGTTTGCATACGTAATATGTGTGAGTGTTAGTTATACAGTGATCTAGCTGTCTTTAGTTGGTCTCACAAATTTCTTAGGATGACTGACTTATTTAATATCCCACGAACTAAAAAAATATAAATTAAGACCAAGTAGCATAGATAAAAACTATCAGATTAAGCCACTTTTCAGAAATAATGTATTAGTAGATGTAAAACTCCAAAGTGTAAAAATACCTCTTCATGGCTACATTTACTATAAAACTCTCTTTTATAAATATTTTATAGCCAAAATAAAATTATACTTCAAAGAAATTAATCAATATATATGGCCTTGGGAAACCCTGAGGGGAAAAAAAAAGAAAATATATTTAAAATATAACAAAGCTTAAGCTGATTTTTTAAATGAAAGTTTGATCTTTATAATAAAGTGGTTTTTGCCCTATTAATATGTTTAACATACTTTAAAACCTACCTTAGAGTCAATAAATAATTCTATATGGGCTAACAAGTCATTTAATTTTACTTTGGCTCTTAATTTGATTTACTTTAGTTCTTTTTAGTGAATTGTACTCTAAGTTAAAGGTATTCTTTTCAGTTGTTAGTATATACAATCAGAAGAGACAAATGGAGGGCATTTTGAACGTATTTGTTATATTAAATCATATGTATTTCATTTTTAGTAACAAGTTAATACGTGTTTTAATATCACCTTGTAGAACATTACTTTATAACCAACTTAATTTTGACAAAACAAATTCTTTGTATATTTGAGAACTAGAGTACAATTGTGGTTATCCATTTCATTAGCTATATTTGACTGAATAAAATTCCTGTCTCTGAGAATTATTGTGTCTTTAGGAACTCATTCTTACTGTTTTATTCAAAGAAGGAGGAATGCTTGCTTTGAGCTTCTGGCTTACTACCAGAAAGAATATATTCATATTCTTTCAGTTCTAAATCTGTAGTAAAAGATGTCAAAATGAGCTCTCAAGCAATTATATAGTAAAGTTATCTCATATTTTAGTACATTAATTACCAAATTAAAATGTGGTATTGACCTAATATTTTAGATACTTTTACATAGTGCATCCAATTAGAAAATTCAAGAAATTACTGTCAATTTTTAGATAAAAATTATTATGCTTTATTTAATCTTTACGGAGTACTGATATAACAAAGATTATTTAATACCTATTTCTGTGCACTTCCCCAAATGTTAGTTCTAACTGGGAAAAAACACTTTATCATCAATTTATCTTGAACAAGAATTTCTGCAATTCTTATACTAAAAGATTTTGGGATAAACTGAACCAAGTTTTGGAAGACAGTATCACCAACATACACCAATATTCATTTTATCTTCCCTTCTATGCACAAAGAAGTCTACACTGGTTTCCACTTTTAGTATGGCTGAGTAAGTTCCAAACAGGCCAACACTCTTGCACATAACAACTATAAACTTTATATTACATACAACAAACTATCTAAAGACTTTGAAATGTGAACAAAAGTACGTAGATTCTGGGAGGAAGGAAAATCTTGGATGGACAGTATGTGATATACTCCACCACCACCACTCCCTTTTTTCTTTCTTCTGTTTTTAAGTAATTTTTTATTATTATTATTATTATTATTATTATTATTATTATTATTATTTATTATTATTTGCAATGCCTGTGGGCATGCTGCAGTCATCTTTCGTTGGCTGGTTACAGCTTGATGACTCACAGTCTTCTGGGATTTAAAGGCAAGAGGACAGAGATTAGGACAACTACCACCAAAAGTATGTAGGATAAAAATAGTAGAAAATGGAGAGCCAAAGAGAGGAGCCAAACTTTTATATATAAATACTGTATAAACCTCTGTCTGACCCAGCACCATCATGCATGAAAAGACTATTAACAACACAGCTCAAGGGAAAAAAAAAAAAAAGACACTTAACTGAGATATGAGCTCCTGTACAAGACAGAATTTTCAGTTTGTATACAACCAAGTTAATAGCCAGTTAAAACCACAATATCAACACTCATGGGAGAAACTGAGTATGATCTAAACTTTACATAACATTTTGTGTACAATCCAAAATTACTCGACAAATAAGATCTAGGGGAATGTAGCCCATTCCTAAGAGAAAATAAAATCAATAAAAATCAATCTTGATATTTTGGAATTATCAGAGAAAAACTTTTAAAAACAGCTGTTATAATGATGCTAAATGGAATATTGCTAAATGGAATAAAGGAAAATATGCTTGTAATGAATAAGGAGATAGGGAATAGCACAGAAATCATACTTTAAAAATTAGCAGGAAAGGAATTCTAGAACTGGAAAACATAATACCAGACCTTTAAACATTACTAGATAGGCTTAATAGCAGAATGGAGATGTCAGTAAAAAGAATTAGCAAACTTGAAGATAGTTAAATATAAATTATACTATGTGAAAATAAAGATAATAAGATATTGAAAAAAATGAAGAGCCACGGTAATCTGTGGGACAATATCAGTAACTCCAACATGTATGTAATTAGATTTCCATAGAGAGAAAGAAGAAAAAAAGAGTATCAGAAATTACAACCCGAAATTATCAGTTTTGTGAAAGATATCATCTATATATTGAAGAAGCTCAGCAGATTCCATGAAAGGTAAATATAAAGAAAACCATGCTTAGTCTCATTACAGACAAAATACTTGAAACCAAAGATAAATAAAATGTCTTGAAATTAATCAGAGGAAAATAAGCTTATATACAAGGGAACCACAATTCTAATGACTGTTAATTTCTCATTGATAACAATAGAGACCAGAAAATATACATCTTTAAAATATTCAAAAAAATAAAATTTTAAAGTCAAAAATTTTATATCCAGCAAAAAAAATCCTTCAGTAATGGAAATAGACATATTTTGAGGTAAACAAAAACAAGAAAATTTGTGGCCAGGAGACCTGCAATACAAGAAATACTAAAGATGGTTTTTTAGATCGAAAGGAAATGGTACCAAGGAGAAATTTTAATACTCATAAAGTAATAAATATATTAGCTCTGACAAATATCTAGTAAATTAAAAATTAAAATTTCATCTGCATTTCATTATACCTATATCCTATAAAACAAAAATATTTTTATTGAGCTTATTTACATTATATCTAAAGCATAAAGGATGAAATGAAATGGGGATGCTAAATTGGCCTATATGCTTTCAAATTTACTTACTGAATTCTAAGAAGACTGGGAAAATTTTAGAATATATATTTTAATTTCTAGATAAATTACTGAAAAATAACAAAGAGGTACAGCTATAAAGTCAATAAATGAAGTGTACTTTCAAAAATATTCAAATAATCCAAAAAAAGGAAGAAAAGAAGAAACAAACAAAAAACAGGAAACAAATGAACTGGAAGATATATAAATCAAGCAATTTCTATAATTAAATTAATGTTATTAGATTCCATATACTAACTGAAAAAATAGTTTTTCAGAACAGATGAAAAACCAAAACATCTATATTTTCAGCCCTAATTTAAGTTGTGCAAAATTATGGGAAATATTGGTCAATAAAATGTGAGCAGGAAGGATGTAGATCATTCTGAGCTCAGGCAGTAAAATGCTCAATTATCTATGCATTTGCTTTTCCTGCAAAGGTAATATGAAGGGTACCCAAGGAGGAAATGGAGTTGCTCAATTTGAAGTGCTGAGTCTTTAACGGGAGGAATTGCCCTAGAGAATTGCTGGGATCCAGAGAAGAATTTATAACACTCAACACCAATAAATAACCATTTGTTTTGTTAAACATTATTTATGTTTGTTAGCATAGCTAGCCTAGCTTATTCTAATCAAGAGAAACCCAAGTTGCCCCATTGCACAGAAATTAATGACAACATTGTTAAAATGATATATGATTATTTATCATGAATTTATCAATTAAAATTACTTGCATTATGAGATGACTAATTTTTGATACATACACAATTTTGATAGGAGTAAAATCTCAAGAACATATGACATCAAAAATACTAAAATATACTTATTGCACAGTTTTTAAAGGTTTGCTATATTACAAAGAAATAGAGACAATAATAACATAAAAAAATTAAGTTTTCATTTATGTGTATATGTTAGATTTTTATGTGCATTATTGGGTCAAATCCATCCATCTACAAATATTTAAAACCTCAATTTTTACAGTTGAAAATTAGACGCATCTTTCTGAAGGGTTTTTCTTTAATGATAAACCCTTAAAGTGGTAATTTAAATACTGGATAAAAAAGTTAGATTGTTGAAGAAGTATGAAGTAGGAGCCATACTGCTTATGATTTATTTAAAACTATAAATATTAAATATAGTAATTAAAATAGATTAAATAAAATATAACAGAGATAGATGTAAGCTAAATATCAAACTAGATTTAAAAAAAGTACACCCTATATATTGATATTATAAAAATGTTTTTAAAAGAGTAATGGGAAAGATAAAAAGAAATAATAGAGAGAATATAGTATTGCTCCATAAAGAAATTAGAAGTTGAGACAAAGTAAAACTAAAAGAATGGAAACCTTAATCTATAGTGATTTATTTATTATATAAATTCAAATAATATCTTTGCACAAAATGAATACCAAATAATCTAATGAGATTTTAAAAATTTAAATTTAAATATGGAAATGGAGAAAGAAACTTCTTGTTTAATTTTTTTCTTTAATATTTCTGGATTTCTTATTTATTGGTTTATTAAATAAAAAGTATGCAAAATAAATAGCTAATTAAATTTCAGTAAAGTATTTTTAAACAAACGTCTTAAAATTGTTAATCCCTAAAAGAATTAAAACTTTATAAGTATAGGTCTAAAGTTGGAATAATATGGAATATTTATAATGTGAAAATTATGCCTTAAAGGGACTAATATAATAGGAAGCAATGCCCTCCCTTTTTCTATTAATTCTTTGCAAAAATTGTCTTATTTTACTATATCTGATGCTTATATTTATTAATATAATTTGTGTTCTTTCCCTTAAATTTCTATTTGCATTTCCCCCTCTTCAATGAATTAGATTATCCTCAATAGCCTGAGACTTCATTGTCCAATGAACAAATAATGTGTACAGCAGGTGACTTTGTGCACGTTTTAGGAGTCTAACCAGGGAAAATGTTACTTATTAATATCAAACACTAACCACTTCGAAAAGTGACTAATGCATAGTGTATTTGTGATTAATTCACTTCTCCCACATGTCTGCTTGGCCAAAAGGGTGAAGAATGTGATGTTCAAAATACGCTAGTCTAGCATTTTAAAATTATTCTTCTTGGTTGTTGATGTTTCACGGTATTCTTGTTCTCAGTAATTCAATTTTTCCTGCTTGATAAAATGTTCGAAGTTTCCAATAGTCCATGTCATTACATTGTTTGGTGTTCACAGTGAATGGTGACCTTGATCACTGCTTTTCTTTGTGTATTTCCAATAAAAGAGCTCATGAGCCACAAGATACTTTAGCAACAGTGATATCTCCTAAAATAGATCTGACATTGTCATTAGTCATTCGAAGAAGCCTGAGCTGTTAACCTACTTTGTCTTTTCACTGGACATCAAATGCTGAAGTTTACAAGGAAAAATTTCTTTTCCTCTCAATCAGATGTCTGCCTGCCATTTTAAGGAGCATTCAATACAGCACTGAAAATGTAATTCTGGAATAATTAGTCACTTTCTTTTCTCTTTATTTCTTTACACTATTTAGTCTCTCAATTTGAAACAAATCCAAAATTTTCTTAGAATTTTGATTGCTTTTCTTTCATAAGATTACGTACCATTCATAATATTCAAAGAGTTAAAAGAAACAAAAATATTAAAGGCAACCATAGTGTCTTTTCCTCCTGTTGTTCTTACCCAAAGCCAAAATATGATTTCTGTTTCCTGTGCTGTCATTTCATCACATTTCAATGTCAGAAACACTGTTAAATGAAATCAAACATGCTTCCTGCTTTTGAACCTGATTCTGATAAAGCTGCTGAATTTGTAATAAAGTAGCACAAAGACCTCAAAACTTAAAATCCATAAATCCTAGCAGCTTAATAAAGAATGTCTGGTCAGTGGGTTTGTATTCTCTGACAGTAAGGATGACTCTGATGGTCCCAGTGGCAATATACTCTGGTATGATGTCTTCTGTTAACATGGAAACAGAGACAAAAGCCCAAAAAACAGGAGGGAGTATATTTTAAGACTCAAACTCAGATTTACACTTATTTATAGTTTGGGATATTGCATGTATAGTACTACATAACTGACCTGCTCTGGTATATATGCTTTAGGAGATGAAAAATTTTCCTCTACTCTTCTAGTTTCTTTTTGGCTGGTCTAAAAATTAAATTGATATAAAACAGATCAACAGTAGAAAACTAATTTAATTTTGTACATTCGGGAATGTCAAAGACATAAGGTTCAAAGAAGTGACTAAAGCAGACAGCTTTTTATGCCTTTCAGAAAAAGAAAGAATTATTTGTACATAGTTGACCAAATAAAGAGGGTTTTGCTTGGAGTAGCAAAGTAATGAAGAAATAACAAAGTTTGTTTATACAGCTTTCTTGGCCTTGAATTCCTTATCTCTGGTGATAAGAAAAAATGTTCATTCTAACTCTTTGTTGTCTGTATTTCTTTAAGCCATTTTCAAAGAACTGGATAGTCTTTATCATTGTGATATTTAGAGATTGATTAGCCCACCTAAGCACATTATTTTGAATCTGCTTTTTTGTATCAGGGAGGAAATTTTCTACTAAGGCAGAAATTAAAAGAGTCCTATGTTCTAGAGCTGGATTTAATGCAGTGTGCCTTTGAAATGCCTGTATAAAATGTTTAACAAATATTTTTGGATGTTTTCTTTCTGGGTGTATGCATAATTCAAATTTAGACCAATTAACTTTATGGGGATAGCCCATAATATCATTCCTATCAAACCTTGATTATTAGCCTCTAACTTAGCCATTTCCTGGTCATTTGAAGAGGATCCTGGGACAAGTTCTAGCCATTTATTTTCTCTGTGAAAGGGGAGAGGGTCAAGGAACTGGCTTGTCTGATAACTACAACATAATCTTGGCTGGGAAGAATCTCCATTAGCAATCGAAGTCCCTATGAGTGTATTTATGCATGGCAATTAATATTTTTAATTTCTCTTTAAATTTGGTAAGATATTTTAAAAATGGACATAAAAGAGCTTTATAACGTAAAAGATTTGCTGTTGTCCAAGGGACTTGAATTCTTTGTGGTAGGGATCCTATCCAAATGACATTGCTTAGGAATGTCTGAAATTGGCAGGGCAAGTTTATCAAGCCCTAAAATGTAGAAGGAGTTAAAAGGGACTGGAAAGAAAGCGTATCAACTGTCCCAGGTGCCTCTGCTAAATTCATTTTCTGATATTCAGAAATTATGCAGGTAACCTGTATACCCCTGCCTTAGAAGTCAGGCTGGAGTGTCCCCTGTAAGCCTTGGGATTTTCTAGGGAAGTTGGAGGAGCTTTAGGATTTAGGAGAACTGGCAAGAAGATGGTGTTGGGTTTTGAGGAGGGGATTAGATCATTGGCCTATAGATCCAAAAGATCTTCTGGTGAGTCAGGTTAAGGAAGTTTGGAATAAGGGGTGTATAAGAGGAAGCATGAGGGAGATTTATAGGAGATTTGGTTTTTACTTTTTTTTCTATGTTTTAATTCCTTTCCATTCTTTCTTCTTATTTAGAAAGTCCGTAAAAGCAGCTGCTATGTTTCTTCGTGTTCTCTTTTCAATTTTCTCTTTTCCATAGATACCAATAAATCAACTATTTAAAATAAAAGCTCTCTAAAAATTTCTCCATTTTTAAGTTTTTCCAACTCAAAGACTCCATTGCATGTCCATTGATGAATAAGAGCTTCTTACTAGTGACTCAAAACAGAAAGTGTTCTTTGTGGCTTACCCATGGATGTAAGAGGCATTCCCAAACGGAATACAAAAGATGTGGCCCTCATAAGAGCCAGAAAGTTTATTCCCAAAGGTATTCTAAAACATCAAAGACCTTCATTGCATATGTGGTAAGAATGATGCAATGAAAATGTTGTCTCTGGTTTCCTACAAGAACATGAGGTCCCTTAAGGTACAGATGCATTAATCTGTGAAACTGGGCAGGCGTCACTGGAATGGAACTGTTCAATCACTAACAAGGTGGAGATGACAAGGCCCCTTATGATCTGGGATCCATTATGACAATTTCCCTTCAGAGCTGGCTTGGCCAAACAGAGAAAGTGCTACTTGTGACTTTGTGTCTTGGAACCTCAGTCTATTTGGCCACCAAGATGCACAAAATTAAGTATATTTTCTAGACAGCAGATACCAGGGAGAGTATTCTCACTGGTCACAAAACTCTCAGGACATACGAAAAGAAAAGAAAAGAAAAGAAAAGCCCTCATTCTGTTTATGCCAGGGAACATAGCAAGTTTCATCTCAATAGACAGGTCTGGTGAGAACCATGACTCACCAGTTTATGAAGCCCGCTGGAACAGCAGGGTATGGGGCTTATGCCTGTATTGTACCCTATGTTTTGTTGTGGGTTTTTTTTTTTTCTCCTTATGACAAATGACAACATAAATAGTGACAAAGAAACAAAGTGATCATTTCTGGGAGGAAAAATACCAATAAAAACCAAGTGAACTCATGCCAATTTTTTACTAGAAGCTATACCCAAGAAACTAATCCCATAAATATTTTCTCTTCCTAATCTAAATTTAGAAAAGGAAGGAACAAGAAAATTGTACCTTCCTATTTTGACCACGCATACAGAGAGATCTAGGAGAGTTAACTTTGGCAAGAATTCTAACCTTCTGTTGGAGCTTGTCAGGAGTCCCAGAATCTCTCAACTGCAGCAGCCCTGAAGGAAGCAGTGTCCAGCCAGTGAGGTTTATCCTGCTGACTACGCCAGCTGTAGGGTAGGAAAAATTTTCCTGTATCTTTATATTTTTAGCTGGTCTAATAATTAAATTGACATAAGACGGATCAACAGGAGAAAACAAATTTAATTTTGTACATACAGGAACCCCAAAGATAAGAAAGCTCAAAGAAGTGACAAAAGCAGGCAGCGTTTAAACCTTTAAGACAAAGAAATAATTACTTGTGAACACTTGAAAAAACAAAGGGGTTTTTGCCTGGGGAAGCAAAGTAATGAAGAAATAACAAAGTTTGTTTGTACAGCATTCTTAGCCTTGAATTCCCTACCTCTGGTGATAAGGACGCCTCCTAACCTCCAGCATATGCAGGATGCCTTCAAATGGGAGATTTAATTCCTGCTTCTGGGGGACAGAGGACAGTCAGAGTGTTGTTCTTGCACCAGTTATTTCTTAAGTAACATTAACTCAAAATAATCTATATCACAAAGTGACATAAATTGGGGAAGCCTGTCCTAAACCCCATCAATGTTCAACTGAATGAAACAAAACTATGCAAAAAGAATTAAAACAAACCAATTTCAGAAGTGAGATGAGTCTGAACATGTTGCTTTGTTCAAAAAAAAAAAACAAAAGAAAATTATTTTTGCTTAATTTGCATAATGGCTATAGCCTGTGTTAGATCTGATTGAATACTTATAGCAAGATTATGGTCCCTAAAGAGACTAATTCTGTGAAATAAGTCAATACAATGAGATATTTGCCATCATATAAATTTATATTGAAGTTGACTATATTGTTTAATAGTTGATTGTTTTCAACTGTTCAATGGTTTATATTGACATTACATAAAAATAGACCTCTAAGACCATATAAGAGGATTCAAGAAAAATTTGAAGAACACACAAATATTACAACAATTCAATTAATATGTTATAGTTAACAGTATTCTCATTAGTTATATATAATTTACTGGCATTCAGCAAACACTGCTCCAATATCAAAAGCCACTTTTTGGTAGTTTCATGTTCTTACATCCTTAACTAAAAATTAAAATACATATTTGGTATAATTCAACCCTTCCTTCTTATCTTTTAATACATTTCAATCAGAATGATTACAGACATTAGCACATGAAAAAGAACAGCATTAATACATGCACTGGAATCAACTGAAGACCATACATCTTGGGTTATTTATAAAAATGTCATGTAAGAATATTTTGCCCATTAGTGCTGTCAAACTGTCTCAAAAATTACAAACACTGATTTCTTCTAGACTAGCTCTTCCACTTGAAAGTCACCTAAAATATGTAAGTACTTTATGCGTTCTAATTTTGTTGACAAGTAAAAATTATTAAAGAGACATTTAAACATGTAATTATATTTTGCTTCCCCAATTTATGCAAATATATCTATACTTTTTCTTTTTTAATTTCCATAATTACAGAATAAACTTATTCTGTATTAAAGCTGGAGTCAATCAGTCTATGAATGGTTACTGATTCTATTAAGACAATCAGTGGAAACAGGTGAAGAGAGAAGTAGAGGGAACTTTGATCTATATAAAATTATACACTTCATTAGGAAAAGTACACATCCCCTAGAATACAACTTCAAATAATCAGAAGCACTCAATGAAATCATACAATAGAAATAAATAGAATGATTCACTTTACTAAAATATTTATGTGAAATAAATATCATGTAAGTATATTGCAAACAAGAGAAAATGAATCTAGTTTAACTTTTAAAAAGTCTCTTTGGTTTACTATTTAGTTGTGAAATTCTGGAAGCTACCCAAATGTAAATGTTTAAAGAAGGAAGCAGTCTGATAGTATGTCATTAATGTCATAATGTCAAAAAAAAAAATTGATCGGTAGTCTCTCTACTGTGGGTCTGCATTTCTACATGAGAAAATTGGGAGCTGAGTGCTGGTTGCCTCATGTCACACTGGATAAGTTCTCTTCCATTTTTCACAGTCTCCACCAGGTCTGATTCACTTACTTACATGCCCTCTTGTGCACAGAGGCTCAGAGTTTGCTACTACTGGAATAAACCATGGGATGTCAAAGAAATTTTGATTCTCAAAGATCTAGGAAGAAAACTCAGCAAGGATATTCTTTTTGTTTTTTCTGAAGAAAATGCCAAAACCACAATGAAAGTGGATGAGGCAAACCTCACCCGGTATCAGGCACTGGAAGTAGCAGTGTAGTCAGTAAGTTCATTAACAATTATTTATTAAACCACCATTGCTATCAGACACTATAATAAGAAGAGCCTACTGCTATCTGAATTATCTCTAAATTGAAATCCCATTAAGCTTTTCAGAACTACCCATACTTGTAGACATGGTTCAAACTTACAAATTTGTTTAAAGTTTGAAATCAATTAAAAAAGAAAGTAAAATCACATGTTTCATCTATAAGGCAGCAGAAATCTGATTGGAAAATACAACTTTAATTAAAAATTTGCAAGCAACTTATTTGCTTCCATTGTTGAACAACCAGTTCTCTTTTCTGAGATTCTTCTTAGGTTTCATTGGGAATTAGTCGTTGAAACCAGGGTTGATTTGCTCAAGAAGGAAAAAAAAAAGAACATAGTGGACAAATATTGGGCATATCTCTCTGGGAGTTAAATAGTTAAACAACCAAAACTGCTGAAAGAAGAAATTAGGTCTATGCTAATTTTAACATTGGGATGTTTAGCCACAAGAAAATTTGCTTTAATGTAACTTGACTCTGACCACTTTAATGTCCCTCTGCCTCTATATTTTAAAATTCTTGGAAGAGAGAATTTTATCTGTCTACTTTGGATCAGGTGTCCATGTCAGAATCGTTTCTGTTATGAGACTTGCTGGGACATATAGTATAGAAATGGCCACTGAGGGCTCGCTTCTTTAATTTAGGGCCTTTTACGGAGAAGAGGCCCCATTGTAAGACAGGCACCTAATTCAGGACATATTTAGTGAAGATAATTTTCCTGCCTGCACCCACACATATTTTGGAGAGTTTGGGGGAGAGGGGACAAAACAAAAGGTAATTTCTAATATTATTTTCAATAAATGTTCTACAGGTTAAAAATGCCCAGGTTTTATGCAATGACTATATTCTGAATATCAGAATTATGTCATACACAAAATAAAAATGGTTTATCTGAAAAAAATAGAATCAATTTTCCCCCAAAATCAGGTCATTAGGTAATGACAGATGTTAATTTCTGAGGAGATATATGTTGAAAATATAGCCCCATAATACTACTAAACATAAACTGATTAACTTATAAGTATTATCCAATAGTTTTATTTTAGAAAAAAAATTATATACCAATTTAATTAGTAATTAAAACTATACTACATTAAAAGTGTAATTCAAAGTGACTCAAAAAGTACATGCTTTTTCTAATTAATCATTATATTCAACAATCTGATGAAATGTATTCCTTTTAATAGTCCAAATGGATCATTACGTATTAAAATCAATAGAAAATTAAGTTGTATCCTTCACCATGTTGAATTCTTCTTATACCAGCATGGAAAAAAAAATCTAAGGTGAGTGTTTGTGCGTGTACACAAGTGCATGTGTGGTTGTGTGTATTTGTAGCTATTTAATGTGGTGGACCAGTGACTCCAAGTTCTGATTTGCCATCTCAGTTTCCTATTGAGACTGAGTGCCTTGAGCATCCAAACTTAATAGTTTCTATGGAGCACATTTTGTTTCCAAACATTCCTGTTCTGAAAGAAACCAACCCTCTTCTGAAAAAAAAAAATTTCCCTCTCATTTTTATTCATTCATTGAAGATGGTACATAGCTTACTCTTTCCACCTTAAATTATGGAATTATTTCATAAACTAAGTTTATTTAATGTTGTTTAACAGAATATTCTGTGATGATGAGAATGTTTTTTGTCCACACTTTCCAGTACAGCAGCCATGAGCCACATGTGGCTACTAAACATTTATGATGTGGTTGGTGTGACAAAGGGTCTGAATTTTTAAATTTAACTAATTTTACTTATTTTAAACTAAGTAATCAATGACCACTGCCATGCTGGTCTCTTTCCAATATAGAGCACAAAATGACAGAGTGGCAGCTGGGGTCCCTTCTTCAACAGGCTATAAAGAACCCCAGGCAACCATGGGTTTGAGCAGAGTTGCAACAGGATTGGTGACATCAGAGGTTGGGATGATTTATCATGCAGCTTATTTGTACCTTTTGGACTGTCCATGCCTAAATCTGTACTACTTCTATCTTTTGATAAATTACCGCCGGTACTTTTAGTTTTTGTCACATAGTCGCTTTTTGTCAAAAGGGCAAGTGTTCTATCTCTACCAGAGCCCAGCATCATGACAGGAATATGTCTTTTAAATTTCTGTGATTCTGTGGCATATACAAACAGCCTTAAAAGGGATTTAGTTTTGACACATGATACAACATGGATGAACCTTGGAGACATTATGTTAAATACAGTAAGCCAGACACAAAAGGACAAATGTTGCATGATTCCACTTATGTGAAGCACCAAGTGTAGTCCAAGTCATAAAGAGAGCACATAGGATGGTGGTTTTCAGGGGATGGGAAGAAGTGATAATGGGGAATTATTATTTAATGGGTGCAGAGTTTCAGTTGGAGAAGGTAAAAAAGTTCTAGAGATGGATTGTGGTAATGGTTTCACAACAAGGTGAATGTACCTATTGCCAATAAACTGTATGCCTAAAAATGGTGAAAATGGTAAATTTTATGTTAGGTATATTTTACCACAATAAGAATATTTTAAATGCAAAATAAAAATATCTAGGTGTTTCTCTCTCCGTACCATATGGTTAACTAATTAAATGGCTGTATGAGCATTTGAGGGATATCTGGGAGAACGAGTGATGAATAATTCTACCATGACATTGCTGGGAATTTCTTCTAGGGGAGATCTGTTCTTGCTTTTAGTCAGTTGATTTTGAAAACACATCCTCAATTAGACTTTATTGTATACATGGAGTAATACCATTTTCCGCTGATCCTAAGGATGTCATTTTGTATTAACAATCTTCAAGCCTCTCAATGACCAAAATTCCTGGCTGCCACTCCAACTTATATACTCATTATGATAATTGTAACCACTTGCCTTTGTTGGCTAAGAACTGCCACCTGATGACTAACCTTCTAGGATTCTTATTTCACTGTTACGAAGGAGTCCACCATTCTAGTTCTTTTGCATGAGTTACTCACATAATCCTTGTGACACATCAGTGAGGTAATGACTCTGCTCCCCAGTTTTACAGATGAAGACATTGAGGCACAGAGAGTTTGTGTGCCTTTTGTATAATAAAGTAAGTTATTATTGGTCAAGAATACGTCCCTGACAAAAATAACCTAATAAATACTCATCAAGATAATTCTAAAGGAAAATTGAGAAATGTATGATATTTCAAGTGGAAGTTTCATTCTTATTTAAAAAGATGTAACCGATAGGGATCTATTTACATGATTTGTTACTTGACAGTCAAGATGAAATTTTCAAGTAAATACTTAGACTTAAAAGTTAAAAGTGATTTATTTCCATGAAACAAGCAAAAAATGCCAGAAGGTTATTTTGCTAGTTTAGTCTTTTAAAAGTTTTGTTTTACCAAGTAAAACCTTTTTACTTTCAAGTGACAACAGAATGCTAAAAGGCTTTAAAGTAATTGTGAAGAGCAAGAAAGCAACTCGCCCAATTTGACTCACAGGACTTTACTCAGTTATAATCTCATTTGTGGTTCACCTTGCTGTTCATCACTATACTTTTTACGGTCTGAAATCCCATAAAAAAGAACCTCAGACAATGAATAGAAGATTCGCTTAAGTACAAATGAATAAATGGTTATGATATAACCAGATATGAGACATGCTTATAGAAATGTCTTAGGAGTCAAACATAAAATAGGTCAAAGCAGCAGCTCCTTCCACGTAGCAAATCAGTTGTGTGTGTGTGTGTGTGTGTGTGTGTGTGTGTGTGTGTGTGTACTTCAATAATTATTTTTACAAACACTCTAAAAAAGTGTAACAGATTTTTGCTGTCATATCATAGAAACATTACAAATATAAAAAGTGAAAACATCTATCTTGTGTGCATAGAAATGTTATGGTCAAAGAGCAAAATATAATGCAATTTTATTTAATGAGACTTATAAGGAAAATTAATTTGGGATGTATCACAATCTAGTTACCTATACTCAGTTAAATTTTTGAGTAAGTGCTGTCAAATCTCTTAAAATGTATAGTATTTTGTATCTTGTTTATGGAATAGTCTTGTTTGTAAAGTTGAAAAAGAGAACAGAGTGCACCATCTTTAAATGCAAGTGAATTGTTTCATTTACATTTTTATATTGGGTATGTTTAAAAAAATCTATTTCCAGTAAACATTGACTTAGGGTATTGATTTAGAATCAAAAATTAAGTTCCTCTGACTGAGCTGATGCATGCACAAAATAAAATGCTCTTTCACAGTTATAAAGTTCAGCTTGTGGATAAAGACTTTTTTCTTTATAAACCACAAATTTTTTATGCAGACTAGGTAAAGACAAAATATTGAATTGAATGGTCATTGATTTGGGATTTCTAAATATGTCCTAGATTACCATAAAAATTAAGATACTATATACAAATGCTTTGTCTATTGGAGATTGAGTAGGTATTTTAGGAAGACATAGACAGTAAATGGTAATTTAATCGACTCTCTGGAAATGTGCATGATCATGTAATAACTTTAAAATTTACAAAGTGGAAGACATATAATGATAAAAAATCAGAGATGGATATACTTTACGATCTACAAAAACGCTATTATATGTCTTACTTATCCTTATCCTTCTGACAGCTCCTGAGAATCAATACCCCAGGTTGTCTTAGGAGTAAGGGTCAAGCAGCTGAAGATATCTTCCAGGCAGAGTGCAACATGTCCCAGGCACAAAGGGAAAATGAACAGAGCGGGTTTAGCAACTAGCTTGCAATGGCTAACTTGGAGGGTGCATGTTGTAAGAGGTAGTATTTAAGTCTGAAGAGATGCTCAGAAGATAAATTGTGAATGGCCTGATGATTCACATAAACAGATTTTTCATTTCCCTGAAGTCAATTAAATTCCTGAGATAATTATAAACTGGCACATGATGTGATCCACACTGCTTTTCTAAATGAATATTTTGGCATGAAGTAAGGGCGGGAGGCGGTATACCAAAAATTGATACAGCATTATAAACTGACAATACTTCAATAAAAAGAACAAATATAAAAAAAAAAACTGGAGTTATTAAAATAATTCAGAAGATGATTAAGATGATGATGATAGAAATGAAAAAAATAGTAAATATTGTATGGTCTTATATATGCAAGACCAAATTTTTAAGTATTTTATTTTTTTCTTCCAGTTTTTCTTCCAGTTTTATTGAGATAGAATTGGCATAGAGCACCACATAAGTTTAAGATGTACAGTATAAAGATTTGACATACATACAGCATGAAATGATTACCACAGCAAGTTTAGCGATCATTCATAATCTCATATAGATATAAAATAAAAAATTGAAAAAATATTTTCCTTGCAATGAGAACTCAGGATTTACTCCCTTAACTTTCATATGTAACATACAGCACTGTTAATTATATTTATCATATTTTACATTGCATAGCTAGTACTTATTTATCTTATAACTTGAAGTTTGTATCTTTTGACTACCTTCATCCAATTTCCCCTCCTCCAAACCCCCACAGCTGGTATCCACAAATTCGGTCTTTTTTTCCTATGTTTTCTTTTTATATGTTTCTTTTTGAAATATAATTGACTTTTAATACTATATTAGTTCCTGGTGTACATGTAGTGATTGTATATTTCTATACGTTACAAACTAATCACCATGATAACTCTAGTTACCATCTGTCACCATATAATTATTATTATCCAAGTACATTATTATTTTTTGACTATATTCCCCACACTGTACATTTCATACCAATGACTCATTTATTTTGTAACTAGAAGTGTCTACCTTTTAATCTCCCTCACCTAATTCTCTCACTGCCCCACCACTCTCCACCCCTCTGGCATCCATCCACCTGTTTGCTCTCTGTATCTATGACTCTCTGTTTTGCTGTGTTTGTTACTTGTCTTAGTGTTTTAGATTCTGCTTATTAGTTAAATCATACAGTATTTGTCTTTCTCTGCCTGACTTATTTCACTTAGTATAATACCCTCTAGGTCCATCCATGTTGTCACAAATGTCAAGGTTTCATTCTTTTTTATGACTAATATTCCATTGACTTTATAGCATACCAGCTTAGCCATCCTCATGATTTGAGTTTCTGGTTCTTTCTGTCACACGTGTACTTTAATCTCTCAACAATTCATTTCCCCAGACACATGAAGAGAGAGATGTATCCAGTGATGTGCCTTGAAGGCTTATCTCATTCCAAAACAGAGACCATGTGGCATCCTGCTCTCCACCCCCTGCTGTTTTCTTCCTCTCCTTCGGGAGACGGAGCCCTTTCTTCTTTAATGAGCAACATATTCCTCCTTCCCTCTCTGTATCCATGATTAGCTAATACCATGTTCTTACCTGAAGAAAAAGAAAGAGGAAATCATCTTCAATGAACGGTGTTAGAAAAACTGGACAGCCACATGCAAAACAATGAAACTGGACCTCTATCTTACACCATACTCAAAAATGCACTCAAAATGGACTAAAGACTTGAACATAAGGCCTTAATTTCTAAATTTCCTGGAAAAAAGTAGGTAGTAGGCTCCTTGACACTGGTCTTGGCAATGATTTTGCAGAATTGATACCTAACAGCAGACAAAACAAAGCAAAAATCAATAAATGAGACTGCATCAAATTAAAAAGATTCTGCTTAGCAGGATAAATCATCAACAAAGTTAAAAGGCAACCTATGAAATGGGAGAAAAATTTTGCATGGTATACATCTGACATGGGGTTAATATCCAAAATATATCAAAAATTCATTGAAGTCAATAGCAAAACAACAACAACAACAACAACCTGATTTTAAAAATGGGCAGAGGATCTGAATATACAAAGTAGATGCCCAACAGGTACATGAAAACATCCTCAACATTATTAATTATTATGGAAATGCAAATCACAGCCACAAGAGATATTACCTCACACCTGTTAGAATGGCTATTATCGAAAGATAAGAAATGACAAGTGTTGGTGAGAATATAGAGAAAAGGGTACCATTGTGCACTCTTGGTGGGAATATAAATTAATGCAGCCACTGTGGAAAACAGTATGGAGGTTCCCCCCAAAACTAAAACTATCATATAACCTAGCAATTCCACTCCTGGGCATTTATCTGAAGGAAACAAAAATACTAACAGGAAAAAATGCACTCCCATGTTCATTGCAGCCTTATTTACAATAGCCAAGACATAGAAAGAACCTAAACGTCCAACAATGGATAAATGGATAAAGAAGATGTGGTATACAGATTCAAAGGAATTTTATTTATCTGTAAAAAAGAATGAAATCTTGCCATTCCCAACAACCTGGATGGATCTTGAGGGCACTATGCTAAATGAAAGAAGTCAGACAGAGAAAGACAAATATTGTATGATCTCTAAAGCCAAAACAAAAAAACATAAATCAGGAGCTTTATAGATACAGAGAACAGATTGGTGATTGCCAGAGGTATGGGGTAGGGAGTAGGTGAAGTGGGTAAAGGGGTCAAAAGGTACAAATTTCCAATTATACAACAGAATTAGTCATGGGGGTTTAAAGTACAGCATGGTGACTATAATGAATAATACTGTATTGCCTATTTGAAAGTTGCTAAGAATGTAAATCTTTAAGTTCTTATTATAAGAAAAATATTCATAAAAATGACGTTATTCTATAGATGGGTTTATAACAAAGCAGGGGTGGGGCATGCTTGTTATTATACTACTAATTGTTCCTATATATCCTCCTTGTGTACTCAACAGATTATAAAATGATGCAGATTCATCATTTGGAATTAAACATTGTTTGTGTTACCATCCCCAAAAGAGAGAAAAAGGAAAAAGATAGAAAGAGGAAGCATTGCTTGTAGGGCTGCTTGTTTTTCCAAAGAATAATCACCTTGTTGATTTGGGGTGGGGGGTGGCTGTCTTTTATACTGGCCTCATCTAGGAAGATTTGGATAGGATAATATGAGGAGCCAGAATAGAAGCCATAAGGAAATCTTTCCTGGATACCCAGTGTTTGGAGGTTGAACGTTTCTTAGAGTGATGCTGAAGGCTAGAGTCAGTTCTTGTACCAGGCCTGTGCTGGTATATTCCTTGATCCTTTTAATACTGTATCATAATATGTCCTTTCTTTCTGCTAGGCATCTGCTTTATGTGTTGTAATTTCAGAGAAAATGGAAGGAAAACAAATACTGGGGGATCAACATATTTGCTTTATTTATTTGAATGATACCATTTCCTCCTTGTCCAAGGCCAATTATGAATAAGCAGTATCTAATTCAGTCTCTAGAGGAGTTCTAATTCAGTCTTACACTGAGGGTATTGAAAAGAAATATCATATGGACCAACAATCTAAGCCACATATATAACTTAAAATTTTACTGTATTTGCGTTTTTAAAAAAAGATGAAGAGTTTAATGATTTGTTTTAACCTAGCATTTCTAAAATACGATCATGTCAATACATAACCAGTAAAAAGGAACAAGATATTTTACACTGGTTTTTTTTGCTGAGTTTTCAAAACCACAGGTATCATACACATTAAGCACACCTCAATTCGGACAAAACACATTTCAAGCGCTCAACAGCCAGATGTGGTTTGTGGCTACCATCACAGGCATCACAGGAATGGTCCATTCATTTCCCAGCTTTATGTACATGGAGATGGGGGCTCCTAACTGTCCCGTGTGGTAGTGGGTCCTAGGCTATATCCCCTGCATTATTGCCTCAAATGAATTAAAAAATTGAAATTAATTTCATGCAAATGTTATCTGGGCAGAAGCCATCTTAAGTATTCAGTTTTCATCCATGAGTTGTCATATTCACTTGTTTTTTCTTTCCAATTTTTGATTTTTATTGTAATGTGTGAACTTTCCCTAAAAGAAAATATACGTACAGAAAAGTGAACTAACCCAAAGTGCACAAACCAAAGAATGGTCGCAAAGGAAACACACCTGTGTACCCAGTCCATAGCTCAAAAAAATCACCCAGTATCAGCATACAAGAAATCACTCTTGGGTCACTTCCCAGATCACAGTTTTTCTCCAAAATTAATCACTAGCCTGGCTTTTAACACCAAGTATTTGCCTGCTTGTCAACTTTACGTATATGGAGTTATACAGTAGGCACTCCTTTGTTTCTGCTTTTTTTTCCATTCACCATTTATGTTGGTTTTATTTGGTTCTTGATTTCTATGAATACTTTTCTAAGTTGCCAGGCATTGATACATTTTGAAAATGAGCAGAGCAGCTTCTGACAGCCAAGACTGGCCCAGCACAGTCAGGGGTTGCTAGGAGCTAACTGGTCACTCACAGCCAGGGCAGGGTGTTCTGCTGTGGAACATGAGCAGTTTCACAGAACACCTTTAGACAGGCGCTCTCCATGATCAAAATGGATCCCCAGGAAAACATGTCCATTCTGTAATAATTTATGAACTCAAAAAAACCCCAAAAAAACAAAAACATAATATATACCAAACCACAAAAATGATCAAAATCAAATTTCTCTCTGTTCTGGCTAACATAAGAAACTTGCTGCTTCTTTCCAAATTATAGCTCTAGACTTGCCTCATTCCTCCCACCTACTAGATAAGATCTATTAAGATGCCAAATCATAAAATTATCTTCATATTCTGACAGCATACAGTTTAGAGCAAAGCCTACTTCCTTGATTCCTCCCCTAAACCACATTCAAAAGTCAAATCCTGTAAGTACTTCTGTCGCCCCATTACTGAGATGCTTTAGCTTTCCATGATGTGCTTTCTCTTCTGCTACAAGTAGAAAGCAAAACAACACAATTTTGTTCAACTACAGACCATATGAGTAAACTGACAATTGAAAAATTTTGAAATAGAAAAATGTTAAAATATTAAAAATATAATAAATAAATGAATGTGTGAAATGCAGTCATTTGATTGTTACCAAATACTTAGGATGCTATGGCCTTCTACCTTATTCTAAAGCTCTTTATGAATGTCTCATCTTCTTGAATAAAATTTAGTCTTTCAGAAAATTTTAAAAGTGTACATCACTTTTTGCATCTTCCATTTATATGCTTGTAGATTGTTTTCATTTAGTCATCAAAATCATTACATGCTTTTATGTTTAGGGCTATCATACAATCAATATTTGATGAAAAAATGAAAGAAGTCATGAGAAAACTACTGCTTAGATTATTAGTGAGAGATGAGCTCCATGATTCGTCTTCTTTTGCTTAATTTCTCCAGACACCAATGACACGTACAATAGGTGATAGGATAGTGACCTGGAAAGAATATTTTTCTTTGCGCAAAAACCACTGTCATACGTCATATTCAAACCCTTAAACTTTGACATAATTAAAGCCTTTTTAACCAATTTTACCAAAACGATCTGATTTAGATGATCTATTTTTAAAAGGATGTCACCCATGTATTTATATTTGGGAAGCCATGGGCTCTAAATCTCTCTCCTTCTTCACTTGGAAGATGTGCATAGTGACTGTCATCTACTCCACAATTACAGCTCCTGTATGATTTGCTAGTCAGTAGTGTGAGAAGATCTGTACCCAGACTTGGAACAAATGGATTGTGTGATGAGAGTCCTGGGGAACATTTATGATGCTTGTGCTATTCCAACTGCTGTTCTGGGTTTTCTTTTTCCTGTTTCGAAGACTGGCTGTGACAGTGGCAGAGACAGTCAGTGATTTAAGAGCGAAGGAGAGTGCTGCTGTTATAGCTGTGGTGTCTGTGATGAATGGAGGCAGAGCAAGCAAGAAGGAAAGAAGATGTGAAATAAGGGAAGTGGGATAGAAAATGACAGATTTAAAGCCATTCTCTAAAACATCTGCCAGTTTATCCTGTGAGGTAAAATACACAATTTTAATTTTGAGAGATTTTATGGAATGTCATGCTAAATTTGTTTGAATCGTGGTTTTAAAGGTAAATCATTATCTATTTAACAATTACACTAGCCTGAGAGGAGATTCTATTTATTCTTTGTTCTTGGACTTCTTAAAATTTTGATTTTTGCTGAAATAATGCACAAAATACTGTTTTTAACAAAACATAGTTGAGATATTTAAAAACATTGTAAATATTTGCTTTATTGCTCAGGTCAATAATATTTTTGAACCACATTTTGCTTTCATTTGGAAGAACTTAATAAAATGTTGATATGACCACTGTGACTTATCTAAAATTTGATTATGTAAACAATGTACAAAGCATATTCTATATAATCTCTGCAATGGTGGCTGCTGTAAGAAACAAACAAAAAGGTGGATACAATAAACTTTTACTCCATTAAAACTTTTAAATATTGGATCAAATCTAACATTTGAATACACACAAAACAATTGATGAACAAAGTCAGTATACAACTTAGGCCAATAGGAAACATCCTTTGGGGATTTTGGTACAATCAGGAAAAGAAAGAGCAGAGTTAAGCAGCTTTATCATGAATGGTAAAACACATGGATCATCCAGTGGGCCAAGAGGGTAATTAATTAGAAGGATTCCACTTTTTACTCTAAGCTGTGTTTACCTAGAATTTCGTCATCTCACAGCATCTCTGTAGAGTTGGTGGAACGAATTTCAGAGGATGCAGTTTGCATAAGACATGAAGAACTCCCTAAGAAGAAACTCATTCTAGGAAGAAGACCACAAGACACCTATGCCTGTTCTCAAAGCACTACTGCAGAATGGGGGAAGAGAGACAATTATGAATATGGCTAACCTCTTGCCAAGACATCATGGGTTTATACTTGTTAGTTGAAAGGAGAAGATATCTCCCTGGAAAAAATAAAGTCTATCATCACAAAAAAATCTCTGGGGTGCCACAGCATGAATCACTCCAAAAGCTATGTGTAGGCGACCCTCTCTTGCTCCATCACAGAATATAGAGCATTAACAAACTACGCAAACTTAGGCAAAATAGTTGAGCTTTAAGAACCTCAGTTCCCACATGTAAAAAAATAAAAGTAACAAATGATAATAATAACAGTGATAGCAATAATAGCATCAATTTCATGTTGTTGCTGGGAGATTAAATGTTTAATATTTATAAAGAACTTGGAAGAGTGTTTCACATTTATTAACTATTCACTAAATGCTAACTCCATTGATGTGCACTTGGAGCTGTTTGATATATATTTCCTGCTTTATTTAATTTGATGACAGAGAAATTTTCAATGTAGCCCTATAACTTAAAATCATTTAAAACTAAAATTTACCCACAAGCAATATCTATATTTTAGTTTACTTAATGAATATATCTTAAAAACAAATCTAATTAAAAAATAAAATATTTATACATAATTTTGAAGTTCAGTAATAGTACTAATGAATCTCGACTCTGAAATTACAAAATGTCAAAACTTTTCATATATTATTTATTTAACATATCAACATAAAATACATAAAATACAGTAGAAATAACAAAACTTCAATAAACCTCTACATGAGTTTTAAAATCCAAAGCTATGTGGTTTGGTTTGGAAAATAAAATCTCCATTATTCCAGGATTTTAGCCTAGAAAAAAAATCTTGTGGATTTCAATGATCTACAAAAAAGATTATTCAGATATTCATGGATTCATTCAGGACATGCCAGAAAATCAAGAAGATAATTCTGTATTTGATCATTTTTGCTATACATACGTATATATTGAAGTAATGCATAACCGCTGGATAATATTTGTATTAAAGCAAAAAGTAAAGCAAGTAAGATTTCCTTTTTAAAATAACTCATTTAAATAAAGACTATATAAGGTTAATGTTATCAATGTAGAGATCCATATTAGATTTTATTTTTAAAACATTGGTATTTAAGTACTTATTATTTCAATCAATTATATACTTTGACTCCTGTAGGCAAGCCACGCTGGAAGGTGAACTGGGAGTATATAAAGATTATTAATAGCTTTAAAATTTAGAATAGACTAGGAGAAAGTTACTATAGGCTGAATTATATCCCTTTAAAATTAATATGTTGAAGCTCTAGTCCCTAGTATCTCAGAATATGTATTTGGAGATAAGGTCTTTTAAAGAGGTAGTTAAGTTAAAAAATGAAGCCATTAGAATGGACCTCAATACAATCTGACCAGTGTCCTTATAAGAATAGGAACTTTGGATACACAAAAAAGATACCAGAAATAGGTTTGCACATACAAAAGACCAGGTAAAGACACAGGGTAAGGAGGCCTTCTGCAAGCCAAGAAGAGATGCTGCAAAAGAACCCAAACCTGCCAACACCTTGATCTTGGACTTCCAGCCTTCAAAATTTGGGGAAAATAAATTTCTGTTGTTTAAGTAAGCTAATCCTTGATATTTTGTTACAGAAGCCCTCACAAACTAATACAAAACCATGCACTCTCTAAAATAATCGGGGGACTAGAATCAATAGACTTTTTTCACCTCTGAGTTCTCATCAGAAACTATAGTTCATGTTTGTAAAACATCTTATAATATGTTGCATCTTCAGTGTTATAATTGTTTAATTGATCTATCTTTCCAAGTAGACTATAGACCACTCAAGACAAAAAAAATATGTATTACTCATTTATGTACTTGTTATGTATAGCATAGATTTATGCCCTTTTGTAGGAGATGAACAACTGCCTGTTAACTGAATGTTTGATTTGGCTACCAGGGGAAACTCTAAAAGAGGGAATTATATAGATGCATTTAGGTCATAATGTGTCATCATTAAGATGTTAATGAAAGCAAAGAGAACACCAAAAGAGGACTGATTTGGCGTGAATTCAGTGAACTGGGTTTGGGCATAGTGTATGAGTTGCTGGTGTGCAACTTTGTTAGAAATTACTTAATGCAAGAAATGTGGGATGAGTCAAGAGAATAGGATCTGTAAAAATGAGAGTCACCAAGATATACAGAAATAATGAAACCATGTAAATAGATGATATTTTACATGAAAAAACCTTGATAATCCTGTGTATTAAAAAGTTAGGTATAAGAGAAAGTACCAGTGAAGAAGTTGAAAAGGAACACAAAGGAAAGAGCTAGACAGAAAAATCAGTCCCATAAAGGAAAAACATTTAAGGAACAGATAACCAAACTTGTCAAATACTAAATAGAAAGTAAAGGAGACAAGGACTGAAATAATAGTAATTATGAAGTGAAACAGTACTACCAATACTAAACTTAGTAGTGAGAGAGATAAAAAGTCAACAAACAAAAGGAGAAAGAGTACACGTGCCAGATGCTTCTATTGTTCATTGATAGACAGTTCTCTTTTTAAAGGCACACAGAAGTCAACTCTTCCCTATGACTTATAGACAGTTAAGATCAGGTGACAAATGTTGACTAAAAACATGTGACAAAAAATAAAATATTACACCTTGACTAACATATTTAATTACCACAGAAAGCCACTTTGTATCTTCTCCTACAAAACAGACAGCCACATAATCCAAAGAGTGCAGCTATACCAGGAAGGTCTGTGAGTGACTTTGTGGAGTGGGATTCTACTAGCCTTACTGATACAATGAGCCATGAAGAAATTTAAACAGATTAAACTAGGCTAATCCTTAGGTGTTTTCTGAAGGAAGGCTAATAAAAAGACGAATGGCAGTTTGAGAGGTAAACAAAATGAAGGCAATGGTTTGAGTTGAGTGACATAATATTTTTGCAGCTAAGGAAAATGGATAAGTGAATCAAGGGACTGAAAACATAGAAGAAGTATAATAAACGGAAGGCATATAAAGAGAACATAAGTCAAAATCCTCTGCTTCTTGGGAAATTCTACAGACAAAACTCATGGCTGGGTTTACCACAGGCTTATGGATATGGAGTAAGTACCAAAGGTTAGCCGAGAGGCGAAACCACGCAGAGAAAGAGTGAGGAATGGAGATACAGCTGAAATTGTATCTGTTGCACCCAGGATGGGTAGCAAGATGAATGCATGCTGACATGGATGATCGAGGGGCAATTATTGAAACATTGAGAATGTCTAAACAGAATTAACCATTCTTACTGTTAAACTTGAACAAAGTTTACAGGTATACCAGAGGAGAACTGGCTAATTTCATCTGAAGAATATCAGGGAAGGATGAAGACAGGAGATAATATACTTACAAAATGAGTGCTTTTGGAAGATAAACAGAGTTTGGTTGGGAGATGAATTAGGGGAAGCCATTTCAAGTAGAGAGAACTAATTTGGAAGTAATATATAATCAGATGCTTCAGAAATACAAGCAATGTAGAATAATAGAGCAATGAGATACTAAGAAAAATTAGGCACTTTCTAAATCTCTTGTTATTTTCCTTGCTTAGGATTTGGGCTTCATGTTAGAGGGAAAATAATACTGTTAAATCTATTAAACAATACAGGGACATAATACATCTTTCATTCTAGAAAAACTGTATCACCAAATGGCTAATACAATTTAAATTCCATAAAAAGGTATCAAAGTTTACATATCTTACAAACTTTGGTATGATTCAATTTATTTATTTGTTTTATGGGGTTGTAATAATAATTTATGAAGTGCTATTTCACCCTCAAAAGAGATGGGCTAACATCACAGTTTCAAAATTACCAAGTATTTTGTTTTACCACACCTGTCAAAGGCTTAGGTAAGTTTTGTCATTGAGGTTTTTGGTCCATTTTTCAAAACAGACATAAAAACAATTGTACTCAGTTTTTTTGTAAAGGAAAAAGGGATGTCAACAATTCATAAAATGGAAGAAATTATTTAATAAGGCTATAACCCTTATAACCAAATAATGTGGAGAAGCAATATATATATAATAACTCTTCCAATATGTATCAAGCTTCAAAGTATTTTTGATGTTTTCTACTAATTAAAAGGACTCACTCGAGCTACATTCACAAAATATTTCAAATGGTCATATTTAAACTTTTGATGTTTTACCTTAGTGTTTATCTTTAAAATTGTAATCATCTCTATGATGCTACTTTGAATCTGCTCTAAATTTACTATACTAACTTTTGTGATGCCTCAACTATTGGCACAGCGTTCTAAACAATTCTGAGGGATGACTGAGGTAATCACTTTGAATAATTCCTCAAGTGGCAAAATTCTGCCATTTGCTTAAGAAAACTTTCAAAATAAGCTCAATTACCACTACGAGAAAAAGTTTCTACTTAGTCAACTCTTATTATAGTTGTTTCTTTATTTTTAATTTCACACTATCTTGGCATTAACTTAACCATCAATCATGTTGCATCTGTATTCCTGTAGTGTTTTCTCCATCCTTTCATATAGCAATTGTTGCCAAGAAGCTCCACAAGGAGAAAGATTATTTTTAATCTCAGTAACTATGTTTAATAAGGTTTTAATACATTTTATTTGAATAAAATTTTCATCAAGGACAATAGAAGGCAAATTAATTTTCTAAAAAGATAAGTTGCCTACATTGAAATGCTAGTCAACAAAAAAAATCTATAGACATACCTTATATCTAAAATATTTTCTGAAAAAAAGTCCTAAAATTTCCTCTGTTAAGATGGGGTATAATCTTCAGGAGTAATCTTAAATTGTAGGGCACATATTATATTAGGTAAGATGAAGATATAAATACTAAAAAAATGTTGTATGTGTAGAGAGCCTTTTACAGTGAATACATATTTTACACACATTTGCTTCTTGGAACATCCATATACAGCAGTTAGACCTGGTATTATTACTCTTCCACTTCAGAGGAGAACATTAAAAGACTAAAATCTTAAGTTATTTTTCCTAAAAATACTCAACAACCAAATGACATTGGGATATTATCCAGGTTTCCTAGCTCCAGGTTTATATTCTTTCTACTAAATCATTACATAAATTCAACAGACAGAGTTATGCAATAAAATATCTGTATTAAAGCCATGAAACCATAGAGAATAAGGATAAAACTTGTACATTAGGACTATTGATAAAGAAATAGAAAGAAAGACTCTGAGGAGAATTTAAACATGAAGTTTTAAATGTGTCACACCTAACAAGGCTGCAATATGGAATAAAACTCTACTTGTATCACTATGAAGAGCTGAAGAAATGAATATAATTACTTAAAAATTGAATTTATGTAAACCACAAAATATAAGAAATATCCCAAAGTATATTTATGATATAAAAAGCTATGCTCATTTGATTTAAAATTATGATTAAGGGAGAAAAGGCAAACACTAACGCAGTCCACTGTTAATCAAATACACACCTAACCTCTTTCAAGGTCTGAATCTTCTTTAGAACAAAATGTAATATAGAGGTCAGGCACCAAAGGGTCAAAAATAACAGGAAAGATAAACACCATTTATTTCCCTGTGAAGAAAATTTGTAGCTAGACTAGTGATGCAGTACTTACATTATGCTGACACACAGGCTGTTAAGACTTATGTGGAAAGCTGGGTTCAGGAAAATAATAACGTGCAATTGTGCATAGTTTTGAAGGATGGTGGTAGCATCTGTGTTACACTGTCCTTGCTGACTAAATCACTCTTGTTTATTGGAATCTACTTTAGGGGCAAAATTTTTGCAGAACACTGGAATTGAATCTAATGGATAAAGATTTTATATTGCCTTTGGGATGCTATTCTACAGAGGCATCATTTGAAGTCTCACATTTATATCAAATTAATGTCAAGGTTGTTTGCAAAAGTTTTTGCTGCTCTGAAAAATTCTATTAACTGAAGCCAGAGAATTTCTTTATAATTCAACATTCTTTTTCCTCTTTCACTATCATTTTTCACCTTATTAAGGTGGCAAAATAAAAGGTATATCTTTTATGTATAACAATTAAGGTTTTAGGTTCAGAAGACTTGCACTTCAAATCTGAATTTTTCTACTTAGCTAAATGCCCATATGCATGTTACGTGTACTACTTTAATCTATTAGATTTCTAGAAGAACAAAAAAGATGAAATTAACACCTACCACTTAGGGTGAATATTAAACAACATAATACTTACCAAGAACACAAAGCCATGCCTTTTATATATTAGGTACTGATAACATATTCATGGAAGATTCTGCTATTTGCTCCTCCACAAAGCATAACATTCCTTCTTCATTACCATTAGAACACTTGATGCTACATGAATTAGAATTGAAGGTGATTATCAGCTTCATCCCTCTGCAGCTAGAAATGATCCATTAAATGAGTTAAAGCAGAATTTAGGTTGTGCTTTCCTTATTAAAATTCATATCCTTCTCCCTTAGTATGTCATTTTCATTCAGACTGGAAAATAGATGCAGACTGATGATGCAGCAGCCATCTTGAAGCCAAAAGGATAGACTACACCCTTAAGATATTAGAATGCCCAAGTGATAATTTTAAAAAATGATTGGTTCCTTAATGTTACCATGTTTCTACTCCATCCTAAAATGCTTATCTCTGGACATATTAGAGAACATGAGAAAAATAAACAACTAGTTGTTAAAGGTATTCTATCAGCTATTCCATTGAATGCATATAAACACATTCATCAGTGAATTAAGTCTTGATGGGATCTAATAATGTATTTTTAGTCATTTCTGCTATGTAAGATCTTATCTCACATGATGTTATGACTATCCTATTCTAATTGTATCAAAAAGTTCATTTAAAAACTATTATTGAAATTATTTATCTATCAACTTTATAAGAAACAATAAAAGCCAACTGGCATATTAAATAGAAACTATATAGGGTACTCACTATGTCTAGATGGACTGCATTCTTATAAATGTCAACACAGTTTTATGTAAACCTCATGGTAACCACAAAGCAAAAACCTATAGTAGATTCACAGAAGATAAAGAAAATAGAGAATTAGAACATACCAATACAGAAAATTACTACTTCACAAAGGAAGGTATCAAGAACATCAAAAAGAAACAAGGGAACCAAAAAAAAAAAAAAAAAAAAGGCCATAAAACAATTAAAAGATGGCATTAGTAAGCCCTTATCTATCAACACTTAATCTAAATGTAAGTGAATTGAATTCTCTAATCAAAAGGCATATAGAGTGGCTAGATAGGAAAACACAAGGCCCAACTATATGCTGCCTACAAAAGACTTACTTCAGCTTTAACGACACATATAGACTCAAAGTGAAGGGGCAAAAAAAGATATCTCATGCAAGTGGAAATCAAAAAAGAGCAGGGATAGCTATACTCATACAGAACAAAATAGACATTAAGCCAAAAACAGTAACAAAAGACAATGAAGGTTGTTGCATTATGATAAAATGCTCAATTCATCAAGAAAATATAAATCATAACTATATACACATACAACATTGGAGTACCTAAATATGTTAAGCAAATACTAACAGATTTGAAGAGAAAAATAGAAAATAACACAATACTAGGTCACTTTAATACCCTAATTTCAGCAATGGATATATCATCTGGACAGAAGATGAACTGAAAAAAAAAGAAAATTGGAATTGAACAATACTTTAGACCAAATGGACCTAACAGACAAAGATAGAACATTCCATCAACAGCAGCAGGATACACATTCCTCTTAAGGGCACATAGAACATTCTTCAGAACAGATTATATGAAAGGCCACAAAACAAATCTTAGCAAATATAAGAAGATCGAAATCACAACAAGTACCCTTCTGATTAGAAAATACGAAAATAGAAATCAATAACAGGAGAAAAACTGAACAGTTTACAAATACATACAAATTAAACAACATACTCCTGGGTCAAATGGGTCAAAGAAGAAATCAAAAAGGAAATAAAAGTATATCTTAAATAAAAATGGAGAAAAAAATTATACTAAACCTGTGAGATGCTACAAAAGCAGTCCTAAGAGGAAAGTGTACAGCAATAAATCAGTATTACTAGGAAAAAAGAAAGACCTCTTGAAACAAATTAACTTCATACTTTATGGAACTAGAAAAAAGAAGAACAAGATAAGCTTAAAGTTGGAAGAAGAAAGGAACTAACAAAGATTGGCAGAGAAATAAAATGAAATAGAGACCAGAAACACAATGGAAAAGATCAATGAAACTAAAAGTTTATATCTGAAAAGAAAACAAAACTGACAAATATTTAGCTAGACTAACTAAAGTAGAGAAAACTCAAATAAATAAATCAGAAATGAACAAAGAGACACTCCAACTGATACCATGAAATACACAGTATTTTAAGAGCCTACTATGTACATTAGAATGCCAACAAATTGAGTAATCTAGAAAAATGGATAAATTCCTAGAAACTTACAACTTACAAAGACTATATCATAAAGAAATAGAAAATATTAAAAGTATAATAATGAATAAGGAGATTCAATTAGTAGCCAAGAACCTCCCAAAAGAAAAGCCCAGGACCAAATGGTTTCACTGGTAAAGCCTACCAAACATTTTAAAAAGAATTAGTGCCAATCCTTCTCAAATTCTTTCAGAAATTGTAGATAAAGGAACAGAACCGAACTCTTTTTATGAGACCAGCATAACCCTGATACCAAAGCTAGATAAAGATACTACAATAAAATAAAACTACAGAGAAATTCTCCTATGAATATTGATTTAAAGTTACTCAATAAAATATTAAGAAAAATCTGAATAGCACATTGAGGAATCATACATCATGATTAACGGGGTTTTATCACTAGGACGCAAAGATTCAATACGCCCAAGTTAATAACTATAATACACCACATTAATGAAATGAACTATAAAAATCATTTGACAAAATACATTGTTTTACAATAAAAAAACTGTTAACAAATTGCATGTAAAAGGAACAAACCTGAATGTAATAAAGACCATATATGACAAACCCATAGCAAACACCAAACTCAATAGTGAAAGTTTGAACATTGTTCCTCTAAGATCACAAATAAGACAAGGGTGCCCAGTCTCACCAATCTTATGCAAAACAGTGCTGGAAGTCCTAATCAGATCAGGCCAGACAATGAAAGAAAAGGCATTTAAATCAGAAAGGAAGAAGTAAACTTGTCCCTGTTTGCAGATGGTATAATATTATATGTAGAAAATCCTGAAGACGCCATCAAAAAACTGTTAAAAGTAATCAACAAATTCAAAAAGTTGCAGGATACAAAATCAACACTAAGAAGTCAGCTGTATTTCTATACACTAACAACAAAATATCTGAAAAAAAGAAATAAATAAAATAATCCTATTTACAGTAACATCAAAAACAATAAAATACTTAGGAGTGATTTTGACCAAGGAGGTGAAAGATCTTGTACCTGAGAGTATAAGACATTGATGGAAGAAACTGAAGACACTACAAATTAAAAGATATTCATGTTCATGGATTGAAAGAATTAATGCTGTTAAAATTTTCACAACATTCAAAGCCATCTATAGATTCAGTGCAATTTCTATCAAAATTCTAATGCCACTTTTCAGAATAAGAGATTAAACAATCCTAAAATTTGTATGAAACCAAAAAAGACCCTGAATAGCCAAAGCAATCCTGAGAAAGAAAAGAAAAGAAAAAAGAGCCCAAGGCATCACACTTAAAGCTATACTACAAAGATATATTAATCAAAACAGTGCAGAAGTGGCATAAAAACAGACACAAAAAATAATGCAATAGAATAGAGGGCCCAGAAAGAAACCCTACATATATGGTCACCTAATGTTTGATATGGGAATTGAGAATACTCAATGGGGAAAGGATAGTCTCTTCATTAAATGGTGCTGGGAAAACTGGATAACCATGTGCAAAAAAATGAAGTCGAATCCTTATCTTACAACACTCAGAAAAATTAACTTAAAATGGATTAAAGAGTAAAATATAAGAACTGAAATTGAAAAACTTCCTAGAAGAAAAAAATAGGAAATAAATTCCTTGATACTGGTTTTGGTAGATTTTTTTAATATGGCACCAAAAGCACAAGCAATAAAAGCAAAAATCAGTAAGAGGGACTATGTCAAACTAAAAAGATTCTTCACAGCAGAAGAAATCATCAACAAAATGAAAAGGCAACTCACAAAATAGAAGATGTTTGCAAACCATATATCTGATATGGGCTTAATATGTAATATGTATAAAGAACTTATAAAACATTAATAGAAGAAATAATCTGATTTTTTTAAATGGGCAGAAGAGCTGAATAAACATTTTCCCAAAGAAGACATACAGATGCCTAACAGGTACATGAAAAGGTTTTCAACATCAGTAATCATCAGTGAAATACAAATAAAAACCACAATGTGATATCACCTCATACATGTTAGAATGGCTTTCAACAAAAACACAAGACGTAAGTGTTGTCAAGGATTTGAAGGAAAGAGAACTCTTATGCACTGTTGATATAAATGTAAATTGATACAATCACTATGGAAAACTATATAAAGATTTATCAATAAATTAAAAACAAAACTACCATATGATCAATCAATTCCACTTCTGGAATTGATCTGGAATCACATCTATACATCCAAAGGAAATGAAAACGGAATATTGAAGAGATGTATGCACTCCTATGTTGCTGCAATATTAGTCATAGTAGCTGAGATAATGGAAACCACATAGGTATCTGTCAATTAATGAATGGATAAAGAAGATGTCACATGTGTATTTGTCTCAAACACACACACACACACACACACACACACACACACACACACACACACTCAAGAATATTATTCAGCATGAAAAAGAAGGAAATCCTGCCACTTGTGACAATATGGATGGACCCTGAAGGTATTGTGGTAAATAAAATAAGTCAGACAGAGAAAGATAAACACTGCCTGGTATCACTTAGTGTAATCTATAAATTTGAATTCATCAGAACAGAGTAGGGTAGTTGTTGCCAGGGACTAGAGAATGGGGAAAATGGGGAGATGTGGTTAAATGTACAAACTTCCAGTGAGAGGATGAAAAGTTCTGGGGATCTAATACACAGAATTGTGATTATAGTTAACAACAAAGTATAGCTGACCCTTGAAAAATACAGGTGTTGGGGGCGCCTACTTCGGCACAAAAATTCAAGTATAACTTTACACTTGGCCTCCATGGTTCTTCATCCATGAATTCAACTAACTGTAGATCTTGTAGAATTATAGTGTGTATTTATGGAAAAAATTCATATATAAGTGGACCCATGTAGTTCAAACCCATGTTGTTCAAAGGTCAACTGTATTATATATATTCAAAAGTTTCTAAGAGGGTAGATCTTAAGTGTACTCACCATAGAAAAGAAACGGTAATTAAGTGACAGGATGAAGATGTTAGCTAATATCAAGGTGGTAATCGCTTTGCATCACACATGAGTATCATATTGACATGATGCACATCTTAAACTTACACAAAGTTATATGTCAATTATAGCTCAACAAAGCAGAAAAAAATAAGTGCCAGGTAAAATAGGTAAGGCATTCAACACAGAAAAATACTGTGGTACCACAAGAAAAATAACTGACTCTAGGTAAAGGGGAGCTTTCATCACTGATTGCTATTTTGAGTCATCTGAGAAATTCTTCTCGAAAATACTGGCTTTCCAACAGATATAGAAAACAAACTTATGGCTACCAAAGGGAAATTGGGGAGGGATAAATTAAGAGTTTGGAATTAACAGACGCACAGTACTATGTATGAAGTAGATAAACAACAAGGTCCTAATGCACTTGACAGGGAACTACATTCAATATCTCATAACAGCCTATAATGAAAAAGAATATATATAACTGAATCATTATGTATTCAGTTATGAATCAGAAAGTAACATAAGACTGTAAATCAAGTAAACAATAAAAAAATTTGTCAAAAAAAATATATTGGCTTTCTAATTATATCATAATCACTAAAGATTTATCATGACAACAATTTGACTCATTTTGAGAAACACTGCCCCTAGAGCAACATACTCCTAATCAAATCTTAAACAGGGAAAAGGCATACTCTTCCAGTGGAACATATGAAAAATGCAGAGTTCAAATCTGCTAATTATAGGATTTTTTTAATATTTCTGTGAAAATAATTACATTTTTATTTAATTTTTAAATTTTTCTAAAGCTTTCTAATTCATTTAATGGGTAATTATTTTATTCTGTTGATCTGTACCACTAAAAAAACTATTTCAGCATCTGCTAGTCTTTAGTTATTTGTTTCTGCTAGAGGGCCAGTGTGTGTGTGCATGTGTGTGTGTGTGCTAATGGTTTGTATCTTTTGATGTATAATATTTATGAAATTTACTTCACATATCAACAAAAACTCTGACTAATGGCACCTACTTTTGTGTTAGTGTTTTATATGTTATACAACTTGCACAAAATATCTTTGATTTAAGCTAAATAAACATAACCAGATAAAATTCTGCAAGCAAAATTTTAAAAACTTAGAGTATCCCTTGAACAAACAGTGGGAAATGTTTGCAGATTTGTACTTAATAGTTTATATTGTTTAGTTTAGGTACAACACAATGTAACTAAACCAAAACAAAACTGCATACAAAGTCCGTGTGCTCTAAAATTCTGTGATTTTTACACATTTTATGGGTCTATTTTGACATTGGTACATCTAGCGAAATCTTAATCCATTTCTTTGAGAAGCAGCAAAAGTAAGGCCAACTCAATTGACCATGTATTATAAATAGAATTTGAGTGTAGGTTTAGGAAATGGTGTCAAGACTGCACTTCAAATTGATTTTAATACCAGTCCGGGGGTGGTATAGGGTAGGTGTCTTCAGACTGTATTTAAGTGGAGACTCTGATGAATTTTGAAGAACAGAATGGCAGAATGAAATCTATATTTTAGCAAGATTAATTTGGCAGTGCTACATTAAATGGATTGACAGAAATAACAATTTAAGGGCAAAACACCAGCTAGGAAGCTATTACTGTGGTTTGACTTAAATGTGTTGGTAAAAAGTTAAATAGCAATAGAAATATTACAACAAAGAAATATATTAGATATCAAAATAACCTCAGGAATAAAACAGGGACAACAAAAAATACCCATTTCTAATTCCATGTAGTCCAAAGAATGTTCATGAATATTAATGAAAAAGAGGAACAGGAAAAATATGAAACACCTGAATATGAAATAGAAGCCACTGAAGATGTGTAGCAGTCCTAGAATAAGCATGGAACCTAGATATAAAAATTATGTAAATAATTCCAAACTCTTTCTTAGGAACAGTAGTTGTAGTTCAATGGAAGTTTTCCTAGAATAACAATGATTGCCATGTGTTAGTTGTTATAAAGGACCTTTCGTGGTTAGGCTAAAACCATCTCCCCTGCTAGACAAATTGCCGGGTTCAGTTTGCTGCCTTTGTATCCAAGACCTCTTGCACCATCAGTGTACTCTTACCAGCCCCTTTCTGGTTCTCTTGTTGATCTGTGATGATGCTCAGGAGAACCAAGAAATACTAAGACTTTTTTCTATAAACTATATTTTGCTTGGGTCTGAAAAGACCCTTATGAAAATAAGAAAGGGCGGGATAAATTCTACCTTTTTTCCCTGATAGTAACCTGATGTTCCAATGATATGCTTTCTATGTGATTATTTTCTAGAATTGTTTTGTTAATCTGCCCCTTATACTAAACTATGTCCATTAAACCAATGGACAAGAGAGATCTAAAATACAAATGCAAATTATTCACTACAGTTATTTTGGTTCAACAGTGTTAAAAATGACTATGTTCTATTTGAAACTTATATTTAATTATTCATAGAATCATAGCTAAAATTTTAAGTAAATTAAAAATTGTAAAATCCAGACTTCCTGCATTCAGGAATTTCAAATATAATTATTCCATTTTCAAATGAGTTTACTGACACACAGAAGAGTTAAACCATTTACTTACAATTATATAGCCAGATAGCGAACTAGATCCCAATAATTCAGTCTCCCCTTTCATTGTTTCTTCCCTTATTCCCATTTCCCTTCAATAGTTATTGCAATATTATTGTAGACAGGAAATACTATGTTTGGGATTTATAATATTAAGGAAGAATGATCAACATAAGGGATATAAACTGAATAATAATGAAAAATTAGTCTTGTGTCCTTGGCAAGAAGCACCAACAGCACACTATAATTAATTGCAGCTGCTTTCACATAGCAATTGTGCAGTTTCCTTTTCTTTCCAGGAGTTGCTGAATCAGGCTATGCAGCAAAGTTGATGTATACCTTCCGTGGAAATGAGATGTTTTAGATGCACTGCTCTCGGATGCCAGGATGGATGACAGTGTGAGATGTAATCCTTTCCTGTTTAATGCAACCCAAACCAATCTACATTCCAGAAGTCATTTGATTTCTTCCCTCTACAGTGCTATCAGATAGCAACTAGCTCTCTGGGGATCCCATTGATGCTGAGATTGCACGAGATAGTGATTACACTGCTGAATCAGTCTGTAATCAATCTTGCATCCTACTGATCTTCTTTGTAGTTTTTCTTTTGATCACCAAGTAATGGGAAACACAGCATGCTAAAGAATAATATAGTTTCATCTAATTGTAGCTCCATTGAAAAGGCCTCTGGGTACTCGTGTATTCACCTTTCAATAAAAGTGTTTATAACGTAGTCAATTTCTAAAGTCAAAACAGATAATTACTACAGAGTTTGCTTGATTTATCTTTAGTATAAAAGTATCATTTAAAATTTTCTGAGTTCTCTAAATAAATATACTTTTCTAAGATTAAAAAATGTGCTTTTCTTCTCTTCTGTTTTTCTATTTATGGTCAATCCAGACACAGTCAATGATACTTGGATAAGTAGCCAGATGGGCTTTAAAATTAGGAGATGCACTCTCAAATTTGTAGATGTACTAGAGAAACATATAAATAACAAGAATTTAAAAGACAATGAAAGTTTTTTAACTGTGCAGAGAGTATTTCCTAATAGGCAGGGCTTGTGAGGAAAACATGATCAGAAATCTGTTTTTAGCTGCTGTCAAAATAATATATATGTGAAGACACGTGAAGCAATAATTCAGGTCACACGGAAACTGAAAAGATGGGTATTGGAAAGAAGACTGTTAAATACAAGGCAAGATTTTGTGATATTACAGTCACCAGTGAGTACTTCAAGGAGGCAGTCTGATTGTGCCAGATTACCTAATTACCCATATACATGTCTGCCTTAGTTCATGTTTCACAGAAAAACCAGAAGCTGAGAAAGAGACTCAAATACATAGGTTTGTCATAAGGAATTAGGGTGGAGATAAGGGATCAGGAAAGGTGGAACGTGGAATGAAGAAAAGAAAATATATTCAACATCCAGAAATCAATCAGTGCAATACACCTCATTAACAAAATGAAGGGTGTAAATTATATGATTATCTCAATAGATAAAGAAAAAGCATTTGACAAAATTCAACATTTATGTATGATAAAAATTCTCAACAAAGTGGGTATAGAAAGAATGTACCTCAACATAATAAAGGTCATACATGTGATACCCACAACTAACATCACACTTAAGGCAAAAGCTGAAAGCTTTTTATCAAAGATGAGGAATGAGACAAGGATGCCCACTCTTGCCAGTTTTATTTGACATAGTATTGGAAGTCCTAGCCAAAATAATTAGGGAAGAAAAATAAATAAATGGCATCCAAGTTAGAAAAGAAAAAGTAAAACTGTCTCTCTTTGCAGATAACATGATCCTATATATAAAAAACCCTAGACTCCACTCAAAACTTAGAACAAACAAATTCAGAAAAGTTGCAGCATACAAAATTAATACACAGAAATCTACTGTATTTCTATACCCTAATAATGGACTATAAGAAAGAGAAATTAAGAAAATAATCCCATTTACAACTGCACCAAAGAGAATAATATACCTAGGAATAATTTTAACCAAGGAGGGGAAAAACCTGCACACTGAGAACTATAAGATATTGATGAAAAAATTGTGGAGACGAGGCAAATAAATGAGAAGATATTCCATGCTCATGAATTGGAACAATTAAAATATTGTTAAAATGTTTATACTACCCAAAGTGATCTACAGATTCAATGCAATCCATATCAAAAAAAAATTTTTTTCACAGAAATATAAAGAACAAATCTAAAACTGGTATGGAAACACAAAAGACCCCAAATTGCCAATACAATCTTGAAGAATCACGTGAATGCATCATATGCATCATGTATCTTGATTTCAAACTATATTACAAAACTATAATAATCAAGACAGAATGTTATAAAATGTATAAAAACAGACACAAAGATCAATTGAACAGAAGAGAGAGCCCAGAAATAAACCCATGCATATATAGTCAGTTGATTTATGACGAAAGAGCCAAGAGAGTATCATAGGGAAAGCACAGTCTCTTCAATAAATGGTGTTAGGAAAATTGGATAGCCACATGCAAAAGAATGAAACTGGACTCCTATCTTACATCATACACAAATATTAATGAGAAATAGATTAAAGACTTGAATGTAAGACTTGAAACCATAAAACTCCTGGGGAAAAAACGTAACAGGCAAGCTCCTCAACAACAGTCTTGGCAATGATCTTTTGGATTTGGCAACAAAAGCAAAAATCAACAAGTGAAACAATATCAAACTAAAAAGTTTCTACACAGCAAAGGAAACCATCAAAAAAATTAAAAGGCAACCTATGGAATGGAAGAAAATTTTGCAAATCATGTATCCAATAGGGGTTAATATCCAAAACACATAAAGAACTCACATAACTCAATAATAAAAACCCCAACAATCCTATTTTAAAATGGGCAGAGGATCTAAATATACATATTTCCAAGGAAAACATACAGATGCCCAATGGGAAACAGTTTCTTAACATCACTAATCACTAGAGATATGTAAATCAAAACCACAATGAGATATTACATCACACCTGTTGGAATGGCTAGTATCAAACAGACAAGAAATAACAAGTGTTGGTAAGAATCTGGAGTGAAGGGAACACTGGTACACTGTTAGTGGGAATGTAAATTGGTACACCCTCTATGGAAAACAGTACAGCTTTATTAAGATATAATGTATATGCCATGAGACTTAGCCTTTTAAACTGTGTATTCACTGGCTTTTTTAAATCATATTAACAGAGTTATAGAATCATTACTACTAATTTCAGAATATTTTCATCACTCCGCAAATAAAACACACATCCACTAGCAGTCACTTTCCATTTTCCTTTCCCCCTCTAGCAACCACTACTGTCTATGTCTATGTATATTTATCAATTCAAGACTCTTATATAAATGGAATCATATAATACATGATTACTTTTACTACTTTCTTCCACTTAGCATAATGTTTTCAAGGTACATCCATATTGTAGTATGTTTCAGTACTTTATTTTATGACCAAAGAGTATTCCATGTTATATATATATATACACACATACACACACATACATATACCAAATCAATTAGTCAGTTTTGGTATTTTGTATCTTCTAGGAATTTATCTATTTCATTTAGCTTATATAATTTGTAGGTAGAGTTTCTTATAGCATTTTTTATAATCCTTTTTTATTTTTTTTAAGTTTGGTAGTGATGCCCACTCTTTCATTTTTTATTTTTGTAATAGAAGTATTCTGTTTTTCCCCTTGGTCAGTGTAATTAAACATTTGTCAATAAGATTTCAGTATTCCAAATAACCAAATTTTTCATTCATATCTCTATTATTATATTATGCCTTTTTTTTTTTACTTCCCCTATTTTTTTTTATTTACTCCCTTCGGCTGTCTTTGTGTTCAGTTTGGTCTTGTTTTTCTAGTTTAAGATATATAGTTTAAAGTTATTGATTTAAGATCTTTTTTTGCTGTTGTTTTAGACATTTTAGAGCTATCAATTTTCCTCTAAGCAATGCTTTATCTGCATCCTATAAGTTTTGGTATGTTGTTTTTGTTTTCCTTCTCAAGTTCTTTAAAATTTTTTGAGAATTTTATAGTTTCCTTTGTAATATCTTCTATGACCCATTTGTTACTTAAGAATGTGTTAATTTCCACATAGCTATGAATATCCCAAATTTCCATCTGATGTTGATTTGCAATTTTATTCCATTGTTTACAGAGAACATTCTTCATATAGTTTCAAATTTATTGAGTCTTTTGTTATGGCCAAATATACGTTCTATCATGCAGAAGTCCCATGTACACTTGAAAAGTGTATGTATTTTACTGTTGTTAGATACATTGGCCAATAGATGTCTTTTAGATTTACTGTTTAGTTGTGTTATTCAAGTCTTCTGTTTCCTTTCTGAGTTTCTGTCTACTTGTTTTATCCATTATGATAACAGAGAATTGAAACCTCTGATCATTGTCTTTTCTGTTTCAGTCATTTTACGTAATGTATTATGGGACTCTTGTTAGATGCATATATACTTATAATTGTCATGTCTCCCTGACCATTTGTCAACGTCACTATTGTAAAATGTTCTTTACCTCTAGTAAAATTTTTTCTTACCCTCCATTCTGTTTGATATTAGTATAGCCATTCCAGTTCTTTTCTAGTTAGTATCAACATGGTATATTTTTTACATCCTTTTGCCTCCAACTTACTTGATTATTTTAATCTAAAGTACGTCTCATCCACAGTATATGGTCAAATTCTATCTTTCTAATACATTCTGCCAATCTCTAATTTATGAAGTTGTGTTTAAGCCATATAAACTTAACATAATTAACATGATAAGGTAAGACTGATAGCTGACATTTTGCTATCTATTTTTTCCTCAGAGAATAGCACCTTAACTTAAAATAATCTAGTTTGCATTAATGCCAAGGTAATTTTAATTATACAAAATAATTTGCTTCAATATAACTTTATTCCTTCCTCCTTTATGCTATTATTGTCATACAAATTATATCTTTATACATCAAAAGCACATTGTTTTATAATTATTAATTTATGCCATTGCTGTTTACAATGACATGAAAATTTTATAAAGTTACAAACAAAAATACATTTTACTGTATTTTATGTTAACCTATGTAGTTATCTTTATTTCTTCATGTAAATTCAAGGTACCATCTCCTATCCTTTCATTTCAGCCTAAAGGATCATCTTGACTATAGTAATTTGGTAGGGCAGGTTCTAGCAATGAATTTTCTCAATTTTTAATTTTCTGAAAGTGTTTTAATGTCTCTTTCATTTTTGAAGAATAATACTGTTGAATAGAGAATTTTTGATTGACAGTCTTTCATTTCAGCACTTTTTATATTTTATCCACTGCCTTTGGACTCCATGGTTTCTGATTAGAAGTCAGCTCTTAATCTAATTGAAGAGTCCTTGTACGTGATGAGGTATTTTTCTCTTGCTAGTTTCAAGAGAGTCTTCTATTCTTTGTTTTTTTGACATTACTACTATGATATGCCTAGGTGGAGAAGTATTTGAGTTTATCCTACTTGGAATTTTTTTGTGCTTCTTGGATGTGTAGATTAATGATTCTCATCAAATTTGGGAAATTTTATCCAATAATTCACTTTTAAAAATTTTGGCCAGCCTCTTCTTTGTTCCAGTTGGTGTTGCTTCCTCAGCTACCATAATGTTAAACAGTTGCTGCTGGTTGTTTTCAACAAATGCCTTGGGAGTCAGCTTAGTGAGAAAAGACCTAACTCAAACCAAATTAAAATCACCCCTATGAATGATACTTTTTCAAGGATCTGCCAGACAAGTAAAACAGTGACAATCTTCTGGGAACAAGGCTTTGGGGGAAGCTCCAAAATTGTTCTACCCTTCCATGCTGTGCTGCTGTTTTCTTAGCTATTGTGGCTTCAAGGCTGGTGATTTTCATGGCTACCACAAAACCAACTATAGAGGGATGGGAGTAGGAAAGTTAAAACACCACTGAGTCATTGTTCTTTTTAAGATTTGATCATCCTTATTTAATAAATCCTGAAAGGACTATTGCAAGCCTACAGTTAATTTCCAGAATTCTCAAAAAGGGTTTTTTGATGATTTTTTGCCATTGTCTTCATTGCTCTTATGACTGAGCAGATTTTCAAAGGTCCTTATTCTGATATTTCAGATATGCTTCTATCCCACTCCATTTACAATTTATGTAAACTTAAAGTTTCCACATAGAATTCTGAAACTCAATTTATATAAAATAAGAATCATAGCATTTGTCTTACCTTTCTCACAGGATTATGAGGATAAAACAAATACTTGACATTTGTCTATGCCATAATAAAACAAAAATAATAATAATACTATGCACCATGTATTAGGTGCTAAGCTGGGCACTTCATATTTAATATTGTTTACCTCCAGAAAACAGGCAAAAATAGGTATTTTCCCCATTTTAGATATGGGAAAATTTAGACTAAAAGTGATGTGAGTTATTTGCTCAAAGCCATATATCTAGTAAGAACAAAAACAGGAACACAAACTCGTGACTATCTGCTTTTGAGGACAAGCTACTCTATACAGCACAATGCTAAAGAAAACTGAGGAGGAGGAAAAGGAAGATGGTGATGATGATCTTTTATCCCTCCTTTCTACTATAAAAATTATATTAAGACTTAATCATTACATCTCATTAGAGATAATTCCGTACAGTTCAATCTTTATCTAAATTTAACTCTATAAAGATCTGATATCATTTGCTAACTAAAGGTAAGATACTGTAATCTTAAAAAGTATTCACTAGTGACAAGCTGGTGACAGTTTAATTTAGAGCATTATTATAAATTGCATAATGTATAATTCCTACAATTATACATAACAATCATATTGTTCAGTGGAGACTTTTCAGAATAATAGTATATTTGCCTTTAACAAAAACGGTTAAATTCTTACAATCTTTGTGCCACAGTTATATAGTTTATCTTGCTAAGCAGCAGTGAATTTTGATAGAAATATGGATAGGTTATAGACAAGCAAGTAGCGCAAACTTATTGATACTTCTGCTCAATTCCCTGTGATTTTATTCATAGCCTTATAATCATTGAAATGCCCTGCTACTTTTAAAGATCTTTGTTTTATTACCTTTTTCTTGGTTTCTGTGTTACTTGTATCAATTTACCGTTAGTTAATTATGCAAGCAAATAGTTACTAAGTATCTATTTTATGCCAGAGAAATTCTGGGGAAGTACAAAATACTTGTTTACCTCATGACAAGCCTTAGTACTTTAAAACTGGATAATTGAATATATGTATATATGTTCAATCATTTATACCCCAAATCAGATTATTTTTAAGTTAAAAACTTTATTCTTCCAGATTTGCCATATAAAACACTGTCTTCAGCCAGATCATGGTACTCAGGTTTGTTTGTTTGTTTTTTTTAATTTATGCTTATCAAAGTCTCTCTTAAAAATTGGTATGTATCACATGTTAATTTGCAGAGATTGTCACTAAGTCAGGACAATTAATTCCTTTTCAGACACCTTGATTTTTGTTTGTTTTGTTTTGCATATATTTGAGTAGAGAAGATTTTACCAGAGAATTCTATTTTTAAAATGAGGGTTTGTGGTCAGTTACCTAGGTTCAATTCAATGTCTGTCACTCACTAGTTCTTTAACCTTGTGGAGGTTACTTTACTGCTTCAGCAATTATTTGGAGAACAGAACTCAGAGAGGTAGAATGGCAAAGAAACCAGGTATGATATTACAGCAAGAGTCCAAGGAGATAAGATGGGTGCCTTAATGAATGCAGTGCTTTATTAAGCAAATACTAATAGCTGCATTTTCTGCTAGGGGACAATGACATAAAATTAGATAAGTCACAGTCCTTGCATGCATGTAATTCACAGTCTACGGTAGAAGAAAGATACATAGAAATACTACCTATAAGCCAAGTTGTTAATTGCCATAATATGGATGTAAGTAAAGTCCTAGAGAACACAAAATTGATTCCATTATTCCATATGTGTCCTGACCAACACAGTCCAATGGCAATATTATTTCCCATTATCTAGGCAATTAACTTCTATTATGCATCCAAAGATTGTATTACTTTTGTTAACTACACCTCACTGAAGGATCAAATTAAGCAAGAGAAAAGGAGCTGGTTGATTTGTGTCCTTTACATTTTTACTATTTAAGTCTGCAATGGCATTAGATGATTCTTATCGTAATACTTTTGAAGAATTTACTTTTTCAGTAAGCATTTATCATAACTATACATTAAGTTTTACAATATATGACATATTTTGCGAATCTTAAGGTAGAAAACGTATTCTGGTAATATTTTGCTTTCAACGCTACCTGCTATTCTGTAATAAAAATCTTGCACCTGTTCTTTCTTAATGGCTTTCTCTAATAGATGGTCTCATGATCTGCTCTTTGATGTTAGCGTTAATTCAATGCTTAGATCAAATTTAAGAAAACATCCATGTTAATTCAGTACACCTGTAAATTCTGAGACCCTTTGCACTTTAATTATTCTGGTAAAAGTATGGAAACTTTTTAACATTAAGGTGAAAGAAAAAAAAAAACAAGATTTGAAGTCAAGCAAATATAAATCTGAATCTTAGTTCTCATTCATTATAAGACAGTGTGGATAAGTTACTTTTTAGGGTGTAGGTCTTTTCGTGCATAAAATGGGGTAATGCTCCCTCCATAAAGTTATTTGAAGATTAAATTATAATAATTAAAAAAATCTTAGGACAGTGTCTGGCTTTTGATAAATGATCAATAACTACATTATTTGCATTACTACCCTACTCTCATATGTTGTACAGAATATTGTTCATCAACTGGCCATTGGTTTTAATACCATAATGCTACTATTATTAGCTTCAAAATTGTATAGTTTTCAGTACTACAAAACTTAAATTTAAAAAATATTATATAGAAAAATAGAAGACATTAGCCATATACCATGGAACATAATTTTTCCTACTGAAAATTGCAAAAGACTTCCTCATTTCACAAAAAACAAAATTGACTGGCAAAATTATCTAGAGAAAGAACAAATAAATATACTGTAAGTTTAACATAAATTAGTTTTGAAATTCTTAATGCAAAGAGGAAACATGGAAGCAATTCTATGGGAAAAGCTATGTAGAAAAGCAAGATAAATTCTTTACCCTTTTGGGGTTTTTATTTCTTCATCTCTTAATTGGATAATGCCAGCTTAACTAATGGATCAATTATATTTATCATGTAAAGATTCTACAAATGTAAGTCGTTATAACTGAAATCCAACTAAAGGAAAATGTAGGAAAAGAAGGAAGATTTTCAAAAGTTCTTTATCCCAAAGGGGATAGCTTTGGATAAATACTGTTGCCACTGTTGGCTAGATCAGACAGTCAAGCCAATGGCAATGTCTCAAGTCTAAAACTGTGCAGATGGGGCTGCCTGTTGGCCAAGGTATCCAGTGACAGAATGACTGTGGTTGGGTCAATTTTGTTTATCCTTGAGTCCTGTCACCAATCAGTGACATCTTAGCTAAGGGATGAATAGCAGCAACTCTTCAGCAAGCTTCATTACAAACAATGGTGGCTCTATTGCCTATAAAACATAGTAACTCTTTTTGCTGTTCCTTCATTTGGTCCCAAGAAGCTTTGCAGTAGTTAAGGGGTATAGGACAGTCGTGACCTCCTTCACTATTATGGCATCTAGCAAAGGACTGAGAATAGGGAAGCCATCTCCTCCTGCAGGTGGGATACCTCAGGGGATCTGGGTTTGTCTCTCTTCTGTAGGTACCATTTCTGTCTTAGGAAGGAAACCTTGGTGGCTATGCCAAGCTTGAGGGTACTGCTTCTGTGACCCCACGACATAATGGGAAACTATGTAACAAGGGTCATGGGTTCAGGACCTATGAGAGATTTTATTTCCAGGAGAGTCCAGTATGCAGCCTGCAGTCAATATGATGGCATACAGCATGGTGCTAAGGAAGACAGTTTCTTGTAGCAGAAATTCATGAGAAATTCATCATGGGTGGCTGAGAGATTCCAGGAGGAATGATAATAGGTTGCTAAAGTCTCTACTGTGAAGGAGAATCTGGGGTCACTAGTGGAGTGCCTGTGGTATTGCACTGTGGACACATTCTGGAGATTTTTATCTTAGGGGATCTCATCCAATGTGGGCTAATTTGCAAGTAACATCATAACAGGCTTAAATAAAATTCATAAACAAGGAATATGTTGCCTTCAGAACCCAAAAAGGCCTAAAATGTGTTTGTCTTGCTTTAATGTGGTGGCTACTGAGAAAGTCAATAGCTGTGCCTTTACAGTGTCAGAGATGCAGTGGCCGTTGGTGGAACAAACAATTTTCACGAATTTAACAGGGGTGATGGGGCCTTTTACCATGTGAACTATGTGGGACAATGACCCGTCTCCTTTATATGAACTCTTTTGTGGGTTTCCGCATGTCCTTAATCAGTGTGTCAATGAACCTCCTCCTTGGAAGAGGATGTCATCAATGCAATAGTATACCTGTGCTCCGGGAGAGTAATTAAGATCTTGCTTGTAAAGATTGTGTGTAATGGCAGGGCTGTTGAGATAACCCAGCAGGGTTAAGGCATATTGTGCCTCTTAGAAGGTGAAGGCACACTGCAGCTGAGAGGCTTTTAAAATAGGCACTGAACAGGCTATATTAGGTACATCTATGACTGCAGACGATTTATCATTTGCTGATTGGATGAAGGCAATACTTCCAATAATATTGGATGTGAGGACTTTAATGGTTGGGGGCCATAGCATTAAGGTTGTGGTAATCTACTGTGAGGTGCTATTTTTTCTTTCCAAGCTTAAGAACAAACCAAATGTGACTGCTAAAGAGAGAAGCAGTGTGCATAATTACCTCTTCTCTGAACATGTCTTGGGTTTGCATCTTGAAGATACTGTTCTAATTTATATTGAGCTGTATTGGCCATACTAATCAGGAATGGAGATTCCTGAAGGATCTTTTTCTCAGGCTAATTGTGTAAAAAACCATTAATTTAATTTATTATTCATTGGATAAGAGTATTTACTCCTACTCTGGGATATTTTAGGGCAATAGGTGCTATGGCTATGGAAAATTTAGGCAAAGCAATAGTTCTCAAGGAAAAGGTAAAGTATACTTGTTCATGTCCTGCATTTTATGTTTGCTAACCCTCCTAAGAATAAAGGGGGTACCAAGTTTAAATGTAATGGGATCCCCAAGCTTAACTCTAAATCAAGACCTAATGTTGATTAAGTCTATTAAAGTTTCTTAATTGGTGCTTTTCTGCAGATGTTAAAGTTAATTTAGAAACTATGTTCCAGAGGTGCAAAAGTCAACCAGCCCCCTTTTTACTTTGTCATAAATATTTGCAAGTATTTGTATTTTCAA